>NW_026635940.1:0-2057 GCF_028554395.1 Pezoporus wallicus | reverse complement strand
GGGGTGTTGTGGCATGAAGAATCATTTGAGGAGTGTCAAAGGGGGGATTGGGATGTACTTAGGGATGCCAGGGAGTACTGGGGGCAATAGAGGGGGATTAGAGGGGTACCTATAAGGGGCGTAGTGGGATATTTAAGGGGTCCCAAGGGATATTAAGTGGGTATTGGTGGGTATTTAAGGGGTGCATGGGGTATTAAAGGGTATTAAAGGGGTATTGGGTGGTATTGGGGGTATTTAAGGGGTACATGGGGTATTAGGAGGTATTGGGGTATTTAAGCATGTATTATGGGTTATAAGGGGTATTTATGGGGTACATGTGTTATTAGGGGTTATTGGGTGTTTTGGGGGGGTATTAGGGGGTATGGGGGTTTTGGGGGTACATGGGGTATTAGGGGTACAAGGGGTATTGGGGGTATTTAAGGGGTACATGGGGTATTATGGGGGTATTTAAGGGTAATGGGGGTGTTTTGGGGTGTATTTGGGGTACATGGGTGTATTAGGGGTGTTTTGGGGGTGTTTAAGGGGTACATGAGGTATTAGGGGGGTATTGGGGGTATTTAAGGGGTACATGGGGTATTAGGGAGTATGGGGGGTATTTAAGGGGTACAAGGGGTATTGGGGGTATTTAAGGGGTACATGGGGTATTAGGGGGTATTGGGGGTATTTAAGGGGTACAAGGGGTATAGGGGGTATTGGGGATATTTAAGGGGTACATGGGATATTGGGGGTATTTAAGGGGTTTTGGGGTATTAGGGGGTATTTGGGGTATTTAAGGGGTACATGAGGTATTAGGGGGGTATTGGGGGTATTTAAGGGGTCCCTGAGGTATTAGGGGGTATTTAAGGGGCACATGGGGTATTGGGGGGTATTGGGGGTATTTAAGGGGTGCCTGGGGTATTAGGGGGGTATTGGGGGTATTTAAGGGGAACATGAGGTATGAGTGGGTATTGCTGGAATTTAAGGGGTACATGGGGTATTGGGGGGTATTGGGGGTATTTAAGGGGTACATGGGGGTATTAGGGGTGTATTGGGGGTATTTAAGGGGCACATGGGGTATTTTGGGGGGTATTGGGGATATTTAAGGGGTACATGGGGTATTAGGGGGTATTGGGGGTATTTAAGGGGTACATGGGGTATTGGGGGTATTGGGGGTATTTAAGGGTACATGGGGTATTGGGGGGTATTTTGGGGGTATTTAAGGTGTTTTGGGGTATTAGGGGGTATTGGGGGTATTTAAGGGGTACATGGGGTATTAGGGGGTATTGGGGGTATTTAAGGGGTACATGGGGTACTGGGGGGTATTGGGGGTATTTAAGGGGTACATGAGGTATTAGGGGGTATTGGGGGTATTTAAGGGGTACATGGGGTACTGGGGGGTATTGGGGGTATTTAAGGGGTCCTTGGGGGTCTCGGCCCCCCCAGCCCCCCCCAGCGACACAGCGGAGGAGGACGATGACCTCTACGACTGCGTGGAGGCCGAGGACGACGACGGCGACGACGTCTACGAGGACCTGATGCGAGTGGAGCCCCCCCCGGCCACGGTGGGGCCCAATGGGGAGATGGGGGGGGGGATCCCCCCCACATCATTGGGTTCAATGGGGGGTCCCCTGTGTGTGTGTGTGCAGAAGGTGGAGGTGGATCAGAGGCTCTGCTGCCTCCAGGAGCTGATGCTGACGGAGGAGAGGTACACGGAGACACTGGAGAAGATCTGTCAGGTGGGATGTGGGGTGGGATGTGGGGTGTGGGGTGTGGGGTGTGGGGTGTGGGTGTGGGGTGTGGGGTATGGGGTATGGCGTGTGGGGTGTGGGGTATGGGGGTATGGGGTATGGGGGTATGGGGTGTGGGGTATGGGGTGTGGGGTATGGGGTATAGGGGTATGGGATATAGGGTATGGGGTATGGGGTATGGGGTATGGGGTATGGGGATATGGGGTATGTGTGGGGTATGGTGTATGGGGGTATGGGGTGTGGGGTATGGGTTATAGGGGTATGGGATATAGGGCATGAGGTATGGGGTATGGGGGTATGGGGTATGGGGTGTGGGGTATGGAGGATAGG
>NW_026635939.1:0-209 GCF_028554395.1 Pezoporus wallicus | reverse complement strand
GCATGTGCGGGGCACCTTCAGCACACTGTCAGCTTTGCAACGGTGTCACCATTATTGCTGTCACTCCTCGGTTTCATAAGAGCCAGGAGGGGAAAGCATGTGCTGGGCATCTTCAGCACACAGTCAGCTTTGCAACGGTGTCACCATCATTGCTGTCGCTCCTCGCTTTCATACCTAAAGGTCCATTTGAATGCACCCTTCGGAGCTTG
>NW_026635938.1:0-2048 GCF_028554395.1 Pezoporus wallicus | reverse complement strand
ACAGGCGGTGGTGAAGCTCCTCCAACACATTCTCTCTAAGAGAGGACTGCAATATGATAGTGCCGCTATTACAGAGGCCGTTAAAGTGGTCCCGTGATCGTGAGGTTAGTAAAGGGACCAAAGGTGCACAGAAACACTCTAGACTTTGGAGATCGCTGTTCGAGACTTTGAAAGAGATGAAATTGGAAAGGGCGGCGGTAGCTTCTGTATTTGCCACCACAGCTCCAGAAGGGGCTGTCTCCCCTAACCCCCATCACAGTGCTGCGGCTATGACTTTTGCACCTCCTGTGGTACGTGGAATGGTGCCGAAAAAATCAAAGCCTCGAGCCGATGAAAGCAAGAGCCAGGTCCGCAGATGGCCACGTACCGAACGAGAGACACCTGACAAGAAAGACATAGCTGCGAACAACGGAGACCCTGAGTTCAACCTAGGATCAGACTCCGAGTCCCTGAATCCGAGCCAGATTTATATCCTCTGCTTCCAGACTCTGACTCTGTCTCCCGGGTCGGTCTGCTTGGCTCATCAGCAACTGCTCACTGGCCTTGGAGATGTTCTTGATGAAAAAGCTTGAAGCCCTCAAGACTGGGACTGAAACGTCTCCATTGGTGCCTCCACCTTATCCTCCGTAAAACCCCTCCCTTAAAGAAGGCAAACAGGGGGAGGGGGTGGGAGAGGTATCGGGGGGCACAAATCCTGCGCGCCGTTGGCACGGGTTAATCAAAGGTGCGATCATTACTGGTGAATTTTCTTCAGTGGGCCTCTCTGCATATCCTGTGTTTACTACACAGCAGGGGGGTAAAGAGGGGAAGTTTTTGACCTCAATTCCAACATAGGCTGGCCACCTGTGTCGGAATGAGTGTGCATTTTGGTCAGTATAAAAGCCCAAGCCTCATGAAATGTGGGGGAGGCAGAGCCTCTGCGGGGACGCCCGCTAAGGTTGAGCCTGCCACCTCGCACTGCAATGATGCTTCTCGGAGCTGGTTTGCTCTTAGTCTCCACAGGGTCCTTCAGCCACGTTCTGTACGTGGGAGTGATGATTGTCTGGATTTTGTGCTTCAAATATTGTAGTTGTGTGGAGCGTGCTTGTGGGATCCCACAAGTGTGTGTGTGCGTGTGTTGAGGGCAGATGGTGTTCTGTGTGGTTTTTTTGGTGTTTGGTTCATGTAAAATGAAAGGGTTAATGCAAAAGTGCGGTTGCCAGCAGGTATTTATGGTTGCTGCTGAAGCAGGCAGGCAGGCAGCTGTAACTGCTGCCAAGCAGGCCGGTGTTTGTAGGGTGAGCATCTTTGGATCAAAAAAAAACCACAAAAAAAAACAAAACCAAAGGCAATGATGCAGCAAACTCCTCACCAGTTAACAACGTGCAGTTTAACCTGTCTGCTTCTCAAGAATGGATAACCTGGGGGAGGGGGTATATTTGTGTCCTCCTGCCTACAGGTCCATGGTGACTGCCTGCAAAGTTTGTCAAGCCTTGCCATGAGCTGGACAGACGAATGGAAAAACCTGATGCCTCAGCTGCAGGAGCTGACCGTGATTACCCCAAGCAGAATGAGATAGAGGAAGAGAAAGAACAAATAACTGCAAAACATCACTTGGGGGCAACTGAAAAGTAACATCCTGAATATGTGTGTGCTTGTAAAGTAGCTATTATTAGAGGTTGTGATTTTGTGTATAAAACCACCTGTATTTACTAGCTAGTTGCCAATAAGAAACTGCACCTTGTATTGTATAGATTTGTCACTTGTAAAAGAGATGTTAGAGTATGGAAATTTGCAGTAGCTGCTAGAAAATGCTAAGGCAAAAGCTAGAAAGATTTTAATACAATGGTAGTGTTATAAAGCAGGTGATGGAACAAATTTAAGAGGGGGGAGAATTCCACTGGTAAGAAATTTCTTTGGCTAGTCCTTCACTGCCATCAGCATCTTCAACATGCTGCTGCACCCTGTAATAGTTACTCTGCTGATGTAAATTTGTGTGTGCCTTGCTGTAGTAGCGACTTGGTACTGGATGAAGGAGGTGAAACTGTGCATTGACAACAGGGTGCAAG
>NW_026635937.1:0-2082 GCF_028554395.1 Pezoporus wallicus | reverse complement strand
TTGATCCTCCGGAGGGTGTCCTGGGTTCAGCAGTAGCAGTCATTTTTCTCCTTCTTGGTAGCTGGTGCAGTGCTGTGTTTTGACTTTCAGCTCGGGAACAGAGCTGATAGTGATGTTTTGGTTTGGCCAAGGACTTTGTGAGCCTCATGCTCTGCCAGGGGGGAGAGGAAGCCAGGAGGAAGCAGAGACAGGACACCTGACCCAAACTGACCAAAGAGGTATTCCAGACCACAGCACGTCATGCCCAGGATGTAACTGGGAGTTAGCCGGAAGGGCTGGGAGACTGCAGGGTTGGAGGAGGTATCGGTCGGTGCTTGGTCGGGCTGGGGGGGCGAGTTATCGGTCAGCTGGTGCTGAGGTGTTGTATTCTCTTCCCTTGTTATTTCCTTTATCATTATTATCATTGGTGGTAGCAGTAGTGATTTGTGTTATACCTTAGTTACTAAACTGTTCATATCTCAACCTGTGGGAGTTGCATTCTTTTCGATTCTCCTCTCCGTCCCTCCGGGAGCAGGGGGAGGGCAAGAAAGGGGGGGAAGTGAGCAAACGAGTTACCTGACTGGGTTTAAACCACGACAGTTCTTTTTGGCGCCCAACATGGGGCACGAAGGGTTGAGATAACGACAGATCTGACCAGATTAATAGTCACTCATCACAATGACGATTTATTGGCTCTCAGAGTTGTTTCTCTTGATCTCACAGCTTCAGAATGTTGTAACTTACGTAGAGCCGGTATTTGCTGTGTTGGTCTTTATCAAGTGCGGGGCTTGGGCTAAGGTTCTTGTCTCACTGTGCTTTATGGCAATGGCTTGTAATACGGGCGGGCTCCAGCAGCAGGGCGGGACGGACGTGGCCGTGGACTTGTACCTGGCCGTCCGGCTGCTCTTCACAGTCCTGGCCCTCACCCTACTCTCCATCTTCGTGAGGCTGCGGGGAGCTGAGGGGGAGCGGCCCCGGGAGCCGTCGGCAGCCGAACCGGCCCGGGAAAGCGGCCCCGGGGACCAAGCGGCGGCGGGAGCGGGGCCGGAGGCTGCGAGGGGACGGCTGCCGGTGGAGGAGGTCGGGGCGGTCGAGGAGAGGAAGGAGGCGGCTGCCGAGCAGCGGGAGAAGGCGGCGGAGGAGCCGAGCCCCACGGAAGAGCCGAGCCCCGCGGAGGAGCCGAGCCCCCTGGAGGAGCCGAGCCCCACGGCCGAGCCCCGCCCTGAGACGGCCGAGAGCATTCCCCGGCAGCCGCCCGCCGAGCCCCAGGAGGATGCAGGAGACCACGCAGCATTTCCCAGCAAGGCAGAGGAGGAAGAGCTGGACTCAGGAAAAGAGAAGCTGCTGGTGGGAGAGCCGGCAAGCACAGAAGCACCACCAGCCCCAGTGACAAGTACAGCAGCATCGTTTGAGAGTTCTGGAGGTTTTGAATGGCCTTTGGGTATCCTTGGGACCTGCCTGCTGATTGTGATGGGGATCAGCATGTTGGCACACACACAGAGTGTGTTCTACCCACAGCTATTTTGTCTGATCTCAAAAGTTAAGCAGAGTTGGGTTTGGGTCTTGTCTGGGGTTAGACGACAATATAGGGGGACCAAGAGGTTTTCTCCAAGGCTGGACAGTCATGAGTGGCAGGGTGTGTGGGACAGTATGGGCAAGTATCTAGTCCACTGGGCCCCTCCAGTGCTTTGGAAGCATCGGAGATGGAAGGCAGCTGTATGGAGTCCCCAGCAACAAGCTGCACAAACTGCTGAAGGCGACAGTGAATTATTTTAAGCCTGGTGGGCCCATGGCACTTCAGGCCATCAGAGCAGAGATGCAACATAGAGATGGACTCATGATCGAGGGGTGGACTTAACAATGGACACTATTGCCCAGGTTATTCACAAGTGTGAACACTGCACACAGTCTCTCCTGCTCTGGAAGACTGTTACAAGAGATGGAGCCTGACATCATGGACCAGATGGACTCAGCAGCTTTATAGGGACTGGTCCATGCACTAAGATAAGAGTGCACTGAGATAAGAGTGATGGTATATTGAAAATGTGGGATCTGAGCATGACGTGAATGGTATGGAATAAGGGGTGGATAATTTCCTGGGTT
>NW_026635936.1:0-2112 GCF_028554395.1 Pezoporus wallicus | reverse complement strand
GGTCTGTGGGGAGTTTTGGGGCATCTATGGGGTCCTTTGGGGGTCTATGGGGGGTCTATGGGGGGGAATTGGGGGTCTATGGGGGGGAATTGGGGGTCAATGTGGGTAATTGGGGGTCTATGGGGGTCTATGGGGGGTCTATGGGGCTCTGTGGGGGCATTGGGGTTCTATGGGGGTTTGGGGTTCCCCCTCACTTGGGCCCTCACTGCAGAGGAGGATGAGGAGGCCCATGGGTCCAGCGGGGGCATCCCGGGGCGGCCGACCAATCGGGTGAGGGGATGGGAGCCCCCAAGTGGGGTCTGGGGGTGGCCATGGGCACCCCTGCATGGGGTCTGGGGGAATCTGTGGGTACCCCCCGAAGTGGGGTCTGGGGAATCCATGGGTGCTCCCAAAGTGGGGGTCTGGGGGGGTGGCTCTGTTTTGGCTCTGTTTTGGCTCTGTTTTGGCTCTGTTTCGGCTCTATTTCGGCTCTGTTTCGGCTCTATTTCGGCTCTGACTCGGCTCTGTTTCGGCTCTATTTCGGCTCTATTTTGGCTCTGTTTCGGCTATGACTCGGCTCCGTTTCGGCTCTATTTCGGCTCGGCTTTGTTTTGGCTGTTTCGGCTTGACTGTCTATTTCGGCTTGTTTTGGCTCTGTTTCGGCTCTGTTTTGTCTCAGCTCTGTTTTGGCAGCTCTGTTTCCGGCTCTGTTTTGGCTCTGTTTCGGCTCTGTTTTGGCTTTGTTTCGGCTTTGTTTTGGCTCTGTTTCGGCTCTGTTTCGGCTCTATTTTGTCTCTGTTTCGGCTCTGTTTTGGCTCTGTTTCGGCTCTGTTTCGGCTCTGTTTCGGCTCTGTTTCGGCTCTATTTTGTCTCTGTTTCAGCTCTGTTTGGCTCTATTTCGGCTCTGTTTTGGCTCTGTTTCGGCTCTGTTTGCCTCTGTTTGCCTCTGTTTTGGCTCTATTTTAGTTATTTTGGCTTTGTTTGGCTCTATTTTGACTTTGTTTTGGCCGTTCTCTATTTTTGGCTCTGTTCCGGCTCTGTTTTTGGCTCTTTGTTTGCTTCAGCTCTCTTTTGGCTTTGTTTTGGCTCTATTTTTGACTTTGTTTTGGCTCTGTTTCGGCTCTATTTTGGGTCCTTTTTGGCTCTGTTTTGGGCGCACTGTTGTCTTTGTTTTGGCTTCTAGCTCTCTTTTGGTCCGTTTTTGGCTCATTTTTGATGCGTTTGGCTCTGTTTTGGGTTTCGGCTCTATTTTGAGTCTATTTTGGCTCTGTTTTGGGCGCATTTTGGCTCTGTTTTTGGGTGCGTTTTTTGGCTCTGTTTTGGGTGTGTTTTGAGTCTGTTTTGGGCTGTTTTGGCTCTGTTTTGGGTGCATTTCGGCCTGTTTTGGGTCTTTGGCTCTGTTTTGGGAGCATTTTGGCTCTGTTTTGGGTGCGTTTTGGATCTGTTTTGGGTGTGTTGTGGCTCTGTTTTGGGTGTGTTTTGGTCTGTTTTGGGTGTGTTTTGGCTCTGTTTTGGGTGCGTTTTGGCTCTGTTTTGGGTGTGTTTTGGCTCTGTTTTGGGTGTGTTTTGGCTCTGTTTTAGGTGTGTTTTGGCTCTGTTTTGGGTGTGTTTTGGCTCTGTTTTGGGTGCGTTTTGGCTCTGTTTTGGGTGCGTTTTGGCTCTGTTTTGGGTGTGTTTTGGCTCTGTTTTGGGTGTGTTTTGGCTCTGTTTTAGGGTTCTCTGTTTTGGGTGTTTTGGCTCTGTTTTGGGTGCGTTTTGGCTCTGTTTTGGGTGTGTTTTGGCTCTGTTTTGGGTGTGTTTTGGCTCTGTTTTGGGTGTGTTTTGGCTCTGTTTTGGGGGCGCGTTTTTGGCTCTGTTTTGTGTGTTTTGCCTTGTTTCTTATGCGTTTGGTTTCCTGTTTTTTGGGTGTGTTTTGGTTCTGTTTCTTTGGGTGGCGTGCTTTGGCTCTGTTTGGGTGTGTTTTTGCCTCTGTTTTGGTGTGTTTTGGCTCTGTTTTTTGGGTGCCTTTTGGCTCTGTTTTGGGTGTGTTTTGGCTCCCTTGTTTAGTAAAGTTTGCCTCTGTTTTGGGTGTGTTTTGGCTCTGTTTTGGCTCTGTTTTGGGTGCGTTTTGGCTCTGTTTTGGGTGCGTTTTGG
>NW_026635935.1:0-206006 GCF_028554395.1 Pezoporus wallicus | reverse complement strand
CACCGGGGTTCTCCCTTCCCCGCTCCCGGAGGAACGGGGAGGAGGATCGAAAAAGTGCAACTCCCACGGGTTGAGACAAGAACAGTCCAGCAACCAATGTACACAAATCACCACCGCTACTATCAACTACAACAATGATAAGGGAAAATAGCAAGGGAAGAGAATACGATACCACCGGCCAAGAAAACGAGTTCCACCCGGAAGCCCGTGTCCTTCCGGGTAACTCCCAGTTACCCCCCACCCCGGCCATGACGTGCTGTGGTATGGAATACCTCCCTGACTAGCCCGGGTCAGGCGCCCCGTCTCTGCTTCCTCACAGCTTCCCCTCCTCCCTGGCAGAGCATGAGCCTCACAAAGTCCTTGGTCAGGGTAAACATCACTTAGCAACAACTGAAAACATCGACTTCACCAACACTGTTCTCAGGCTGGAAGTCAAAACACAGCACTGCACCAGCTACCACAAAGGAAAAAAAACATGACTGCTACTGCTGAACCCAGGACAAGCACAAACAAAAGGTCTGAAAGACAAAATAAATGATAAATCCAGGCTTGGACTGGTAGAGTAAAATACAGTACGACCAAGTACATCATCATCATCATCAACACTGATGTAGATAAAAGGACAGAATTCTGCAAAACTTCCCTTGCTTACAAAATGAACTCAAGGAGGCAAAGGCTGAAGCCATGCCACACTAAATTGCAACACTGGTCCTTGAAAAACAGCATTAGCTGATTCATAGCAATGTCCAGAAAAGAAGAACGAGACAATATGGACAGTAAGAAATACACCTGTTGACCATCTGGTGGTGGTTGTTTTAATTGTTCTTTAAAAAAAAGGAATGAAAAAGGGATTTAATTAGCACAATGCCTACTGAAGGTGGGAAAAAGAAAAAGTTCTAAGAATACATAAAAACTTCTCTAAGATGTTATTCAATAAGGGTGGTGAGGCTTGTGACGGTGAGGCTTCAGCAGGGGTAAGAAACTAGATTTCAAGCAAGTGTCATCTATAAAAGAATTTGAGAGGGGGAACAACCAACCTTGGTCATGTACAAAGCCATAAACAACCCTGAAAGTTATCATGAGATTTCTCAAAGGATGTCTAATGAACATGCTGAAGCTTCTCATGGCAACTGTGAAAGCTTACACACCATAACACACATATAATGAGTTAAAACCTACCTGATTTTACTGTGAGCTAAGGTCTACAGTACCTTTAGAGAACAAGAAATTCAGCATGCTTTACTGCAAACAATATTGTTAAACGCAGCATACCCAAGAAAGAGGGTGAACATACCCTTTTTGTGCTTATTCAGAGTGTTACTGTTTCTCTTGGCTTGATTTTAGTAACACCACAGGACTTCACATCTAAAATGTAATGGCTCCACTGCAGAAATGATTTACTAAGCAAACATGTAACTCGGAACACTTCCGAAAAGCTGGGGTCCATTAAAGTGGGACTGATTTCACTTAAATCCTAAGTAACCTTACATAATACATATAACACTATTATAAATTAGAAGCTTTAAAATGAAGTAAAAATGGTTTGCATAAAGTGGGATTAATATTCTTGCATTCACGGAAGATTCTCTCAAGCTTATTCAATGCAAGTTCTGAAGTCTAACTTTGAAATACCATCAATGGTAGTTATTACAGTTTCTTTGGCACAAGGAGAATAACCTCGGAGTTGACAGCAATGCTAAACAATACTTTCAACCAGCAGTTTATTCAACTGTACTGAAAATAGTAGGACTGCCATCAAAAACAATGCATGAAAGATCACAGCAGTATGCCAGCTCTAACACACTTTCAACAACGCTGAAAACAATTTAGCTTTGTTTGCATTAGTGGAATTGTCTTCTACAGACCTAGTAGGGAGCCACAGAGACACACAGCTGACAGCCATTGACCACTCCAAATTAAAAGCATTTTAAATTTTAAAAAAAGTGAGTTGAAATGCAGCATACATTTATCACTCATTACAAAATGTAGTACTTACCTTTATATTTTTAATATAGTGAGCATAGTGGTTTTGCTTTAGAAAAAAATGAGGAATTCAATTTTAAGGTTACTCTGTCCCCTTGTTATGACATTACTTCTGTTAATTGTCAGGGGACAACTTGCTCAAATCAGCAAGTCTAAAAATATCTGTGTTGCAAATTCTTTAAAAGATTAAAAGTATAGCATACACCAGATGTGCTTTCATAGAAGAAAAAAATTAAAATACAAAAGGTACATGTTATCTGAAGTCAACAACATGCTATGGGGAGAATTTATTTTAAACATTCTATTCAAACAGTAATTTTCTGGGCACACACAGCAGATATTGATTTAATTGATTTAGTAAGAGAAAAAAATAATTTGAAATACAACATTTTTCTCTGAATCTACTCTAATCTTGTGATTTAATAACACAATCTTCAATGAAGTATTAAACATACCTTTCAGAGAAGGGCACATTTTCAGCACCATTCTAGATGACAAGCTTATAGCAAAGATTTTAAACACTCAACAATCATCTAGGCAGCACCCTTCTTCACCAAGGAGTCTGAGTACAACAGTGAAGTATTCACTGGAAAACCAAGGGTAAATCCCTGGAAGCATCCAAGCAGCAAATACCCTCCTTTGTAAGCAAGTGCCCACCTGCTTTATTTTGCACAGGTAAGAAGCCCTGATTAAGTGGGCAGCAAAGTTTTAGAGAGTGATTTAGAACTGAACAGGCTTTTTCAACTGCAAGAAATTGTGAGGAACTGCAAACAAGGGAGAGCCTATGGCAGAGGTCAGAAGCAGAACAAACTGAAATGACACTTTCCTACATACCCAGGAAAGGTTTGATTCTTGACCTCACACCCTGTAGAGGAGTTCAGTGAAACAGCTTCACTTTAATCTGTTCTAAAATTCAATGACTATTTGTTGTGATGATTCCTGTTCACTTTGGTGACTAAGCTTTAGTAAAAAAGAAAATAAAAATTATTGCACAAAAGGTACCAATAAGATAAACAGTTAGGGATCTAGGCTGTATAAATATTTATCTTCTGAAACACACAACATGAAGCAAGGCATGAAAACAGCAAGCAACATCAGGATGGATCTGTAGGACACATGACTGATGACATGTTTACTCTGTACTGGGTTTTAGACCTATTCAGTCATAGATCTCCAACTGCTCTATTGCCCTTCTGTGTACTCCAAGACAAGACTAAGCAGTAATCACTCTGACTGAGACACAAAAATAGGGTCCTGCTATTCATATTTCCCACTGTCCTAAGATGCAGATCACAAAAGGAAACGCATGTGGCCTACATTTTGTTCTTTAATTCGGTGGCTCTCTCCAGGGCCTAGAGGGCACAGCTGAATTGGTTATGGAAAACACTGAACCAACGTGTCCTTCCAGGAAGATCTAGTTTTGCATCTGCTCCAGGCCCTATCTAGACAAAGCTCTTGGCAATTCTGTTTCCTCTTGAAGTCAGCTTTTGAATGTTACCAAGAAGTCTTCAAACAGTTGCTCTCCAGCCACCCTTCTCTTGCCATCGAGGAGGGTGAGACCATTCTGCTGTTGACAGCATTTCTGCTGGGCAAGATGTCAGGTGCTGGAGCTGTAAAAACTAAGAACCAGTCCTTGTATTAATTCCACTCTCCATAGAACAGTAAGTTTGTTCCTGTATCTTTATTCATTCCCATAGTCCTTTTTCACTCTGGGACAAACTTGAAGTTGGTAATACAACCTCCAAGGTAATACCTAATCGCCACTACAATAATGCTGTTCTAACTCTACACTGCTCATACCTGGAGGTAGATCAGCAATGCTGTTTGGTGGTTTGGGTTTGGGGCTATGGGAACTTGTTGAGGATCATTTAACAACTGTCAATATGAATTATGTTACCAAATAAGAAGCATTAGCAGACTTTTAAAAGAAAAAAACAAAACCCAAAAGTCAAACCAGGAAAATACAAAATGATGTTATTTGTCAGAAGAGTTCCCATAAGTCAGTTCCAAAGAAGAGAACTGTTTTGCCTTCATTTTTTTCTGTCTCCTTTAAAGGTTACTGGTGCAAAGTGCCTTGCACAATAAAAAGTTCTGCAGTGGCTGATCTGAATGAAAGATGTTGGGAATGACTAAGACAACCCAGCTATCTCTGTCCACTTCAGTGTTCTGCCTTCATGAAACATACCTCCTCAAATACTTAAGTCACTGGAGTCTAAATGGCCTGAAGGATGAAACAGTTGCCACATTCACCTATTTTTCCTGCAGTTGACACTGAACTAACAAGCACATTTGTTTAGTTAAGCCATCAGTGCATTGCACTTCAAGTTCTGGATCCCTTAATGGGAATGAAATTACAGTGAACCTCCTTTTTGAGCATGTGGGAGACGGATATATGGAATTAACAGAACTGTAAAGGTTTCTATAGTGGGAACTGAAATGAAGTAATTCACTGGATATTCTGGGGGAGGGGGGAAAAACCAACCAACCAAACCAAACAAAATATCAAAATGCCATGAAAAGCAGTTATTCCATGTTCTTGAACACGTATCTGCTTTGCAGGGACCTTTCTTCAGATTCCATATCCACTGTCTGTCTAGACTGAAAATCTGTTTCCCCGAGACTGCTTTTGATTCTTTATTCAAAACAGACCCCATCCTTCAGGGATGCTGTCATCTCCTCAAAGTCCAGGAGATCTTCAGGGAATATTCAGTGCTTCAGTGACTCTTCACAGTATTCTGCAATGGATGACAAACTAGATTTTTACCAAGAGAAGATAATTCATGAGAGGAAAAGTGATGCTTGGATCTTTTTCCCCTCATTTACTCTTCTTGAGGATCGTCTGGGAGCACCCTCCTCTCCTGCAACTCCTTTCCAGCATCTGATTCACTACATATATCTTCATGCTACAGTGGATAGTTAACACGCATTCCAAGTATCACATGAAAACTGAGGATCTCTAAATGTTTCCACCTAAATGACAGCTTTAGAACTGAGAAGGGTAAGCAGTCCTACAACAGAAGGGACACCTGAAGAAACACATGCTGACTACTATTAAAAAAAAAAAAAAAAAAGAAAAAAAAAAAAAGGAAGCACAAGATAGGATTGCCAGGTTGTTGCTGTGGAATACAGATGTATCCCTACAAACATTTCTTTACAAAAAGCTCCTTACTGTGAGGGTGGTGAGGCACTGGAACAGGCTGCCCAAAGAAGTGGTAAATGCTCCATCTCTGGAAGTGCTCAAAGGCAGGCTGGACAGAGCCTTGGACAACATGGTCTAGTGTGAGGTTTCCCTACCCACGGCAAAGGGTTTGGAACCAAATGATCTTAAGGCCCTTTCCAACCTAAACCATCCTATGATTCTGTGATAGGGTACATTTTAGAGGATGGGGAAGTTGGTGCACACTCCCTCTTTCCATAAACTTCATCACGGCTGTAACCATTCATTGACACATGAAGTCTTTCCATGTGCCTAGCACCACAACATGTTAGGGCTTTAAAAGTTACACAAGAACCGAGTTTCAGATTTTCAGAGAGACGAAAACTTTGTGCTGTTGATACAGAGGGTTGACCAATGTACAGGGAGGTAGTACAGGGGGGTTGTACAGGGGGGTTATACAAGGGGGGTAGAGAAATTTGCTTGTCCATCTGTTGTAAATGCCTGCTAAGCAGGACAGAGACCTCCAGTCCTGTTGATAAGGAAAGCAGATACCTGGTCCTGGAATTTGCTTGCTTAAACAAAAGTACGATCTGTTGTAAATGCCTGCTAAGCAGAACAGAGACCTCCGGTCCTGTTGATAAGCAGACGCCTGAATCTACTGATAAAGGGGGGAAGCAGAGGATTTACGGCTGGGACACTGACCAAACTCTAAGGCCACACGTGAAGACTAAAAAGGTGAAAAGTGCAAGAAGAGGAAGACTCATTTACTTCATCTTGAAGACCCCTACCCAGAGGAGGAAGACTCACTTACTTCATCTTGAGACCCCTGCCCATGATCAGAGAGGGCACTGCGCAGACGCAGAGGACCTTCTGGCTCATTATAATACGAAGCGGGGATAGGATATGAATATGTATAGGCGTGTTGTGCAACCTTATGAATATATGTAACTTTAGAGAATAAATGTAGAGGGAAACAACACTGAGGCACGCATGACTTTGAGGAATTATCCCCGTGCATCTCAGCGCTGAATAAAAAGCATACCTACTTTACAACTTTAACGAGTTGTGGAGTCAATCTGCGCATCAATTTGGCGAGCCAGGCAGGAGGTCTCTGTTCGGCTGCAGGATCGGCTGAGGGGCGGACATCCTAGGCGCCCCAGGCCGCTTGCCTGGAGGAGCTCCGCTCCTCGTCCGCTCACTGCGAGGACAGACAACAACCTGTGCCGGCTGCGGAGAAACGGGGGGCCTGTAAGGCGTACGCGTGGCCCGGGGCTGCTGGTAAGGCGCGCAGAGACGTCTGGCGCACAGCGTAGTTCCCCTTGGCAGGTAGGGCTTGCAAGCAGGGGACTCGCCGACCGGTAGAGCGGCCGCTAGCGATCCTGAGGGTGGGTCGGGTGAGTTCGGGTTTTCACTGCAGCCCAAGTTTTGGGAGCCAGGAAGGATCTGCTAATGACCGTAGTGGGAGTAGATGAAGGGGTAGGCGAACCCACCAGGTCTCCGCTAAGCAGGAGAAGGGTAAGGCGGAACCACAGTGTGAGTGTGTGGGATCCCATGTGTGTTTGGGTTTCTGTGTGACTGAGACGTAGCTTAGCTACGAAGCGAGTGTGGAGTCCTGATCCGCGGTTCCGTGTTCTCCGCGAGGAGAGCGCCGGGAGATGGACGAAGCGTCTTGGTTTTGTGTTGTGCCTAAGTGCTTTGTGTGTGTGTATGTCTGTCGTTAGTGTTAAAGATTAGTGTTTAAGCGGTGGGGGAGAAGTAGACAAAAGTAAACTGTGGCTAATGGGGGTTTAAGATGAGTTCCCTCTCTGCGCCCCAGTGGCTGTATAAGAGAAGTATAATCTCTAATATCTGTAGTCCTATTCTTGAGATCTGGACTTTACACTCAGTACCAGAGGCTTGTAGCCTCACATATGGGTGCATAGTAACTTCTGAACAGTGGAACCTGCTGTGGATACTAGGACAGTGTAAATTCTGCTGGAACTGAAACTATGATCTAACAACAAGGGAACTGATCTGCAGAACCCAGAGATATTATTTTACTGAACCCCTGAGAATATCATAAAACTTGTGTGTAGGTGCTCTCATATTTTTAAGTGCATTTGCAGAGCACTAGGAAAGAGAAGCTATAGATTTGTAAAAGAGTGTTTGAAATAGGAGCCGGTCAAAATAAGGGAATTCTGAAGAAAAGCCCACTGGGTTACATTTTGGCACATTGGAAAGAACTGGGAGGGTCTTCTGGGGGTTCCGTAAACAAGAAAACGTTGATAAAATATTGTAACCAATGTCTGTTTTTAGTTAGACTGTTGCCAACTTAAAAGTTAAAATTCTCCACTGCTGTAATTTTGCATGATGTACACCCGTTATTTTTAACTTGTAAAATTTGATAGGAAACTTCCCTGGATAAAGTTGAGTACTTGATGCATACGTATGGAATATCAGGTCTTGTGTGCAGGTATATCTTTTTATGAAGACTGTGATGTTCCTATCTGTAAAAATATTGTGAGTGTAAAAAGCTTACTTTTGAAAAATTAATTGCCAAGCTTGTGATTGTTTATGAGATTGGGAAAGTATTAATTGGGATTTTGGTGTGAAGTCTCTGAAGTTGAGTACCAGAGGACAGGTATTAGCCCCCTATTTATTATATGCTTATCCGTAAAAAACCCGTAAGACATTCAGGAATGATATGGAAAGAGAACAGTGTGTCAATGAAATGACTCTTTCCCATGACCATCATCTACATGTGCTTGATTTGCCTTTCCAGACTTGGATTGCTCTGGAGACTGCTAAGCATTTTTCCAATTTGATACGGAATTTTCCCTGACTTGGATTCCTCCTTCTGTCTGTCATGTGTTAGGGTTTGATAGCAGTTCTTTAAAGATGTTTGATGCCTAAGGCAGAGGATCCTTTATGGCAGTGTGTACATGTAAAGCAATGAAAATGGTTGAATTGTAGGAGAGAGATTAAAAAAAAAAAAAAATCACCACATGGGGAGGCTTTGTCTGGGTATTAGGAAAAATTTCTTCACCAAAAGGTGATCAAGCATTGGAACAGGTGGCCCAGGGAAGTGGTGGAATATGTGTCCCTGGAAGTGTTCAAAAAACATTGAGATGAGGCCTTTAATGACATGGCTGAGTGGTGGTTTTGGCAGTCCTGGGGTAATGGTTGGACTTGATGATCTTAAAGGTCTTTTCCAACCCGGTTAATTCTACAATTCTGTGATCAGGAGAAATGGCCTAAAATGGAACTTTGAATTATAATACATTGTTACAATTAATGTTGGTTTTGAGGTGGCCAGAAAATGGGATGGAGTACTATATACAGATAGGGATCTGGCAGAGCTATGTTAATTTCACATTCTGTCTGCCACTCTGGCTGGTTTCTTAAAGTGAAAAACCTAATTTTGGCTTTGAAAAAGGACAGAGAAAACCAGAAAGCTAAGCTGGAGAGATGTTGTTCAGCCTGTGATATTGGAAAAATTCTATATCACAGATACCTCTGAGAGGAGCATCCTCTATATCTGTCCTATCAGATATTGATAAGGAGGAGGAGATTGTCATGGCAACAAGCAGCACATTCACATTAAACCAGAAGTGCTGTTGCAGAGGCAGGCATCTGTAACCCCTGCAGAGCAGGGTGAGCAGCCGTGAGAAGGAAAAACAAAAAGAGAAAACTAAGGGGGAAAGGAGGGGAGCTCGCGCAGCTCCTGTGTTTGAGCACGGGATGAGTGCTGGGGCAGGCAAACAAGTGGGAACAGACATGTTGATAGACGAGACTGAGGGGTTGTTGAATGTTTTGAAACTGGTGAAGGAGGAATGTCGGACAAAGGTGGGGGAAGTGGGCTCTTCTCCTATGGGACCGGATGGGTGTGTGTGTGCTGTGGAGAGTTTTGGACGTTGGAAGTGAGACCGCCCTGGGGGGAGAGTGCCATGGAGTGACTCCGGTGGCTGAATTGAAACTAGACTGACAAGGGACCTGGGGAATCTACCCTAGTAGATCCACTGGTTAAATTAAAACTAGAGACCAGAGGAAATAAAGTGGAATTTTAGTAGATACAGGAGCAACTTATTCGGCTTTAATTCAGAGGGAAAAGAATTTGTTACAGATGTGGGAGCTACTGGCCACCAAGGAAAAGAAAAGAAAAAATCCAAAACAAAACAAACAAAAAAAAAGGCAAAAAGAGGCACAAATTGGAAAAACAAATAAGAATGCATAAAATTTTTATGCATACTAAATTCTTCAAAATCCTTATTAGGACAAGAAGCAACATTTAAAGAAGGCAAATGGAATTAAAGAGTTAAAAATTAATTAACTGCAGTTTTGAGTTTATCTTTAATTCAACAGAAAAAGCAAACAGGAGGACCTCCCTGAAATAGAAGAAATCCTTAATCCAGGTATATCTGGGAATACAGATATCTGAAGTGCCAGGTAAAGCGAAAAATGCTTTACCTGTTAAAGTAGAAATAAAAAGGGGGGCCTGCCCAATTAGAATAATACAATAGCCCCTAAAATTGCAGGAAAGGGAATTAAAAAATCATTAATAAATTTTAAAATATAAATTCTTAATTGAATGTGAATTGGAATATAATACTCCTATCTAGCCAGTAAAGAAAAGTTGCAGATTGGTTCAAGATCTCAGGAATCAACAGATTTGTAGAGGATATCCAGTAATAGCTAATCCGTATTGACTAAATCGAATCAAAAATGATTTGCCGTCTTGGATTTAAAGGACTCTTTCTTTTGCTAACCATTGGCCAAAGAAAACCAGAGTACCAGAGGCTATCCTATGTAAAAATTTTATATGGAAGACCATATCAGTCCCAGTTTAAAGGAGAAAGTCTTCTGGAAGTGGGAGAAGTTTATCTCCTAAAATTTCTGGTCAATCTGGGAAAACAATTAGAAGAAATAAGAGAATACTGAGGACAAGAGTGAGAGGCATGGATTACCCTTTTAGATCCAGAGACTGGGTTTATGTTAAGAATTTTTCAGGAGATCCTCTACAGGAGAAGTGGAGCGGACTGTACCAGATAATATTGACCACCTTTAAGCAGTGAAGATAAAGGAACAACCTGCTTGGATACATTATTCAAGAATAAAGAAAGCACCAGAACCAGAGAAGACATGGCGGATTGAACCTTCAGGACCCTGAGCGTGATTTTAGATAAGCATACAGAATGCAGTGGTTTGTTTTAAAGGGAAATAACTTATGGCACAAGGATGTATTGCATCATCCCATCTCACTGAACCCAGCCACTAAATCACAAATACCAGAGACGTATTTCCTCTTAGCATTAGCAATACAGTTTATGTATTCCTGAACCCTACTCAGGCATTTCTTCCATCAGCATATCACTGATTAACAAATAAAATAAGGCTCCCCCATATGGCAAAAGTAATTTTTATGAACTCACATCCTTTTATTAGGTCATCCTCAGTCTTGCTGAGAAGAAAATACATATAAACAAACATGCAAAAACTATAATACATTAAGAAAGAACGACACCATTTGGGAAATAATATATTAGGTTAATTATGGATATACCTTTTTGTGAAAAACACTGCAGAGGCCTCTTTCTATATCTGGCAGTTTACAAAGAAGATTTCGAATCTGACCAAACACACTGGATTCTGACAGCAGAATTTCAGACACAGCATCAAGACGGGCATTAATTTCACTGTAAAAGAACAATTGTAAGATCAATAAATAAAACTTGTGTTTTTCTGAGGGAAAGGCATATACCTCATGAGCTTCTTCCTTTGACTTGTTTGCTTTTCTTGGTTTCTTGGGGCTTTTTTCCTCTTTGCTTGGATTTTTTTTTTTTTTTTTTTAACTTTGACTAAGGCCACATTCTCATGAATAACTAAGTAGAAGAATTTAGAAGAACTGAGAGATGTAAACAATCTTGGGCTTTCACTGGAGATGCAAGCAAAAAGCTGGATATAAACTCATTATCCCCTCTCTACGTTCAAACCAGCCAAATACATATCTACATGTTCTTCCGGCGGTACATTATATGAGAAACACTGAATCCTGAACAGTCAATCCTAAACCTGCAGACAAGTACCTGGGGGAATTTACATTTGAACTCTACATAGCATAATCTACTCCAACATGGTACAGATGCTGGTTACCATTTTGGCTATTTTTGATCCAGACCAGCAATTTGTAATTGCATGAATCAGAATGAATGTTGGGTTCCTCTCCCTGTACCATTAACCTCCATATTTCAGGGATTAAGTCGATCAATAAGGTAGTATTTTTTATGTGAAGAAACAATTCTACCGTTATCTGCACCTTCCTTACAATTATGTTTTTACAGCCACTGTCAGAAAATAACTTTAAAATGAGCAACATACGGCCAAGGTTCACCCCAATCTACATTGCTGCTAACGGCACAGCTACAGCTTCCAATACACCCATGAACTGACTGTAAAAAGCAGAGCTAAGGGAAACTCCGTTTTTACTTTTTATGCAACCAAACTACCTCAATACTGCCTTCTAGTAGAACACTGAGATAAAGGGTACATGGCTGTAGCCAAAACATACAAATAAGGAATTTACCTTTGGGAGTTAGTGAACCAAAATTCAGTGCATGCAACACAAAGGAAACTGTCCATTTCCTTCTAGCTCACTGTAAGACAGCAGTGAAAGAGATGTGTCAAAGCTAAACAGCATGATTCCTCTGAACGTAGCTTTTCCACATTCAGGCTTTATCTCTGAAGTAACTGTGCACTACAAAATAGAATCAACTGGATGAAGGCTGTGCTAAGATTTGCTCAGATTTCACAGCAAAAAAAAAAATTGTTCCAGATTACATATTACTCCACAGTCCCCCCAGCAATGTGCTGCTGGGCACACTCTATGAGTACCAGTGCACTGGAAGGGTTTTGCTGTAATCCAGAAAGCTTCTGGCAAATAGGGCTGAATCTGAAATGCAGAATCACAGACTGGTCTGGGTTAGAAAGGACCTTAAAGCTCACCCAGTTCCAACCCCCTGTCACAGGCAGGGATACTTTCCACTAGATAAGGTTTCTCCAAGCCCCATCCAACCTGGCCTTGAACACTGCGAGGGATGGGGCAGGTTTTTGGTCTCCTTTCAGTGTAGTTTTTGCTGATACCATATGCTCAGAGGACATTCTGAACACAAAACAAGTTATCATCCAACTTCATAGGCAGATGATCCTAAACTTCCCTGCTATGGGCAAGTTTCATTTAATTTTGAACATGTTGTCATGTGTAATACAATGAGATATAACTGACTGTGATCTAGGTAAAGGTTCTTTGATGCCAGATGTGGTATATAGTCTCACAAATCCTCAAGACTTCCCAGTGCTTATTTAAAATCCTTGTGTTTTCTCCCAGAATGACAACTAACGCTTATCATAACGTTCTCCTCCTGAGACAAGAAAGTTCAAAAACCCCCACACTGCTATGTCTGAGTCTGTCCACCCTTGCAGGTAAAGAAGAAAGCAGTCTTTCAATACCAACACTTCATATACCAGCTGAGTATGTGCAAGACAAATAGAGCCCTGCCCACGTCTTTCTCCCAGACCAGCAAGATGCTTAGAGCTCAGCCAGCACAGAGGGATGAGAAGTAAGGATGCAATCAAAATGTAAGATTTCAGGGAAGACTGCCTGTCTTGCCCATGGCTTTTATTGCCAAACTGCACTGCCACTTGCCACTGTAGTTGCTAAAAATGCTATCCATGAGGAAATCCATGAAATAAGGCAGCTCGACAGGTTGCAGACATTACAACAGATTGGCAGTCAGAGGCCTCTGGCCCTGAAGACAGCTAAATCTAACAGTCCTTGAAATTCTATTATGCTGCATGTGAAAAGAAGAACACCACGATGGGATGTAAGCTCACATACACATCAATCTAATGGCATTTAAGTGCCAGGATTTTGTTCAGTGACACACTGCCTTCTACTAGAACAGTAAAACCATCCCCTCATCTGCCACAAATGACACATAACTCATTCCCTGCTGTACAAGACCAGGATTTCCAGTGCCCCATCTGCCACCATCTACCTGAAGCACAGGTAGATGCATTCCTCCACAGTTATACAAACTGATAACAGACTCTGCTGTCTTGATCCCAGGCAACTTGGGAATTCACTCTGTTATCTCTGAACTTGACAGCAGTCTCTATGATCACACCATAGCACCCAAAATATTCCACTATCCTAAAAGCCTGCTTTTTTCCCAGCCCTGAGGAAAACAGAAATGTCAGACTTTGTAGGCTCTGCTTCACAGCCCTACTGCAGGTCACAAAAACAACTTCTTCTCCCTTACCACTGTTCCACTCCTCCAGCAACTCCAAAAGCACCGAATTAAACATTAATCCTGTTCTGCACAGCCAAGCAACCTGCAAGCAACAGCAACAGACAGCAGCTACCACCAGCACAACTACTCAGACCTACAGAGTGGTTCTTGTTTTCAACACGGAACACATCCAAGCTTTAAATCTGATCCTTAAGAGACACAATCATGTATCTGGTGTAGACTGGTAGGGTTATGAGAAGTTATGCAACTACACAACTGAAGACCAAGCTGTTGGCATCCACATAGTATATTCAAGACAACAGAGGTTTAAGCTTTTTACATCAGTCAGCAAGGCGCTGCGCACTACAGCTGGATAATGGAAGCTGAGAAGCATTAATACCAGTGACAAAGTAATAACCCAAGTACATAGCTTTGAAATAAGCAAACAGAGACATTGAAAATCTGAAAGGTCAGTATCATCACCCACAATTATATTTTCACGGAGGATTATTAAAATTCACTGTACTTGACACCCTGGAACACTCCTCTGCCTGAAGGAGTACTGAACTGCTGAATTATGAACACATATACCTTAAAGAAGAAAATAATCTGTATTTTTATTATAAAAAGCATGTGTAAGCAGCAAAATTCTGTTCCAGAACACTGCCACTTAAACAGGATGATTGTAACTATGTGGCCAATTGAAAAGAGCCAATAATATGTAAAGTAGATGCAGATATTAAAAATTCTCCCCCCTTCAAAGCTTAATCTGCACTTTAATCATCCTCATATATGGCTATGTTACTGTAGTTCCAGTAATCTAAAACTAAGCATCCATACAGTTTTTCTTCTTTAATCCTACAAATAAGAAAGTCAGGAAAATAGCATCCAGCCTCAAATGACCTATTTTTTTCCACCTGTAAGCAAAACATAAAGGGATTCCTATTTCAAAAGCTGAAAAAACAGTGAATTATGCAAAATCCTATGTGCATGAGGAAGGAAGGATATGTAAATTATAAAAACAGCCAGATGATTAATTTGAGACTATGCTTTTGAACTTTAAATATTTATATGTAAGCTAATAAAAATTTTGTTGAGCATCAATATATTACTCAGACCACTTTTAAACCACTTCAAATTTGTTCTGCACTGCACAGTTATTCAGCAGATTTGATGTACAGTTTGGGTTTTCTAATCTCTGCATGATCTGGAAAAAAATTCCACCACTAAAAAATTTGAAACCAGCATTATAAAGAAACTCAACAGCTTACGCTAAGAAACTGTCTCACATTTTATAAACTGGCTACTACTTCATATTCTATTTAGGCGCAGTATTAGCCTATTCTTTCCCATCTGTATAAACCATGTCAGCAACCTGAGCTTTATTCAATTTTCCAAACAATCTTCTGTGAAATAATGTAATGTAAGTCAGTTAACTAAAAGCAATATGCATATTTCTGCCATACTCTCCATCCAAGAATAGCATCATTAATACTAAAATCATTTTGCAATGCACTTAAACATAACAAATTCTAACTGCAGATTTTTTTTTATTCTAGTCATGTAAATGAACTACTTGAAATTAAATCATGAGATACTCCCCTGTATTATTCTGCTGCCAGATATGTGAACAACAGAGAAAACTAGCAAACAGAGAAATATTTGAATCCTGAACTAAAAATTATTTTGACAAAGCAGAAGGCTGCACTGCAACTGAATTAACATCTGAACATCTTAACAATCTAAACAGGACTTCTTGTTGCTAGGGTGCTAGCAGACCTGCTGATCCCTCATACAGGGAAGCAAACCTAACATTTTTAGATGTGGTAACGTATCATACAATCTAAAGCAGACTGAAATTGTTAAATGTAAACTGCTGCATAAAAACCACATAAAATTTTCAGTAATATAAGGTTCAATTTTTATACAAGGTGAGTAAATACGAATTTATCAGAAATCACTTAATCTAATAACAGAGAAGTATGTAAAGCTACCAGTCACAAGAATTCAACAGCTGAAAAAATACACTGAAGGATACAAAATAACAAAGGTTGCTTTCCTTGAACTATAGCATCTAGACCAAAGCCTAGCAGCCTCCTGCCTACCTACCATTTTTAAGAAACATTGGGAAGATTCAAGATACTATTGTGACTGACAAAGTCTCTAAACTGCAAATTGTTGGAAGCTGGGAGAATGCCCCGGGGAGGTAGTATTACCCAGCCACCTTGTTCTCATGCTCGCCTCTGGTAACTGTCTGATTTCAAACACAGGACAAACTGAAGGCTATTCTGATTTCTGCTGATTTATATTTTTTTGCACTTATATTTTGCCTTTTTCTTGACCTTCCTTCAGAACACAGTTTACAAACAAAGACATTAAATGAGATAATTAATTTAAAGACCGTGCAGTGTATCCTGCTTTAGACCACTCTTTCATAACCAGCAATTAATGCCATCAAAACCCAAAGCCATGGTAGAATTAGCACTATGTAATCAGTAAACTATATATGTCTTTTTAAAGAACAGGCAAACAAAAATACCCAGTGTTTTTTTCACTTATGTGGCCAAGTTAGACTGGCTAACTTTATGGGATAAATCCAGAATTGCTAAATTGTGCTGTGACTGCTGCAATTCTATGCATAAGCAACAAAGAAAATGTGCAAACAAGGGTAATTATAACATAATTACTATGGTGCAATTTAAGTGATACCTAAAAAAAAAAAAATCAAAAAAAAAAAAAAAAATTAACATCCTTCCAGATCTGTTTCCCTAGGTTTTTTACATTCAGGAGAAACAGAAGAATTTACTGTCAAAACTCACCATTCATACCTCTTCAGAGAGATCCAACATTCCCCTAAATAAACATGCAGCCACAAGAAGACAATATTCCTGAACGGATCTCAAATACTGCACAGCAATATAAAAATACCATAAACTTTGCCTTCACATCTGTTATAAGAATGTATAAAATACACAAATGGTAATCAATCACTTTTGTCTATGTTCACACACAATATATTCTGGCTATTTGTGCAGTTGTGGAACTGTTAGCTACTTTAGCCGACATGAATGAATGCTTGATTACTACATTTATACGGAGATACGAGCATTCAGTGGTACCAACACATACCCAACAACAACAGTAAATAAGTACATGTGATGATGCTGCAATCTTTTCTTTACTACAACAATTTTGAGATCTCAGGCTTATGCTGTAACCTGCATTTGTGCATTTTATATTGGCACTGATGCTATAAAATCTTTATTCTTAGGAGGAAAACTAGCCCATGGAATTCTGCTGTAGGAATGGATGGATTTTATTCCTAAATCACTGCTGCAATAGAAGATACTAATCCTGCTCTGCATGCTGATGGTACCAAATGTGGCTTCAAATGGGTTTCTTTAAAGAGCCCTAGGTAGTTTGTTTTACTGCCCAGATATCTTGATTATGGGAACAAGGACAAAATCAAACTTGAAATACTTTAGGACAGTAGTTTGTGTATACATGTATAAATGAAAGGGCACTCAATACATTCAGAGTGAGATGATTTAGAACAAGCTATTTTTGTATTAGGAAACATATGTTTCCATCATCACTGTAACGGGCCCTTCTTCCCAGTTCTACAGTATATATCCTCCAAATGAAAGTCTACTGCATTAGTAATACCAATTTATACTCTTTCCCTTCTTTGGTGGTAAATAAGGAACTGTCTGCAGTTCTGGATTGTGCAGTTTTGAGTTTGCTAAATTAAAGCTACGGTCATCCTATGCTCTTTCCAGGCAAAGCATATTCAGACTAACAGTAACTATTAATACTATCCTACAAGACATTTGTTCAGCCTTAATAAAAGCACCACCTCACCCAGAACTGGAAGAAACGGGGCAAAAAGACTACTAGAATCACAGGGGAAAAAAAATGGAAATCCTATTTTTGAGGAGTAATTAAAAATTCCATTTTTCTACCCTGCCAATCAAAGGTTAAAATGTTTTTTGTCACCTCTCTCAATACATACAATTTTTCTCCTTCATTGAGATTTGAACATTAGCTTTAACTAGAAAAAGATCAAATTAGTACAAAGTGACTACAAATAAATGCAGGCAAGAAACACTGAAGTCACTTGTGGCAAACAGCATGCCTTGGAAACAAGAACATGAACAACGTCATAGAACCATGAACTCACAGAATTAAGGAGTGGTTTGGTTTGGAGGGAACTTAGAGACCATCCAGTTTCAGTCCCCTGCCATAGGCAGGGACACCTTCCACTAGGCCAAGTTGGTTCAAGCCCTGTCCAACCTGGCCTTGAATGCTGCCAGAGATGGGGCAGCCACAGCTTCCCTGGGCAACCTGTGACAGGGCCTCACCACCCTCACAGGGAAGAACTTTCTAAGATCCCATTTCATCTCTGTCAGGTTAAAACCATTCCCCCTTGTCGTGTCCCTCTAGGCCTTTGTCAAAAGCCCCTCTTCAGTTTTCCTGTAGCCCTCCTTTAGGTATTGAAGACTGTTCTTCCTGGAGCCGTCTTCTACTCTCCCACCCCCAAGATTTTAAGATTTTGCACTAGATACTCTTCTAACTGATAAAATAAGCGCTTCTGCAACAAAGGCAAGCATCAGCATTTTCCAGGTTATCTTCCACTTAGATAACAAGGTCTCTACCTTCTCCCTGGCTACAGTACTAGAAATGACACTTCATGATGCCCACCCACTGGCATTTAAAAGATGTTATACCTCTCCAGAAATATACTGGGGGGGGGGGGGGGGGGGGGGGGGGGTAATCCCTTGCGCAATACTTTCTATACATACAGGCCACAGAGTTCTCTTCACAGGAACGGAATTCTACACATATTCCCCTACAGTGGCTATAAATTGCTCAGTATGATACATACATCATTAATTATCCAAGTTATACATTTAAGTACATGGAGACCGCTTTACTACCTTTACAGCATGATCTAATATGGAAGTAATAAACCTCCATATAATCATAGAATGGACTGGGCTGGAAAGGACCTTAGATCATCTGGTTCCAATCCCCTACCACAGACAGGGACACCTTCAACTAGGCCAGGTTGCTCCAAGCCGTGTCCAACCTGGACTTGAACACCACCAGGGATGGAGCATTTACCACTTCTTTGGGCAACCTGTTCCAGTGCCTCACTACCCTCACAGTAAAGAACTTCTTCCTTATATCTAACCTGAACTTCCCCTGTTTAAGTTTAAAACCCTTGCCTACTACTACAGTCCCTGATGAAGGCTCCCTATCTAGCATCCTTGTAGGCCTCCTTCAGATACTGGAAGGCTGCTATGAAGTCTCCACGCAGCCTTCTCTTCTCCAGGCTGAACAGCCCCATACGGGAGGTGTCTTCATACAGGAGGTGCTCCATTCCCCTGATCATCCTCGTGGCCCTCCTCTGGACTTGCTCCAACAGTTCCATGGCCTTTTTATGTTGAGGACACCAGAACTGCACACAATACTCCAGGTGAGGTCTCACAAGAGCAGAGTAGAGGGGCAGGATCACCTCCTTTGACCTGCCGGTCACGCTCCTTTTGATGCAGCCCAGGATATGGTTGGCTTTCTGGGGCTGCAAGCACACACTGAAGCTGGCTCATGTTCAGTTTCTCATCAATCAAGGTCCCCAAGTCCTTCTCCGCAGGGCTGCTCTGAATCTCTTCTCCGCCCAGCCTGTAGCTGTGCCTGAGATTGTCTCAAACCAGGTGTAGGACCCTGCACTTGCTTTGTTGAACTCCATGAGGTTGGCAGTGGCCACATCTCAAGTGTGTCAAGGTCCCTCTGGATCCCCTCCAGCATGTCAACTGGACCACACAGATTGGTGTCATCAGTAAACTTGCTGAAAGTGCAACAATCCAACTGTTCATGTCGCTGACAATTATGTGGAACAGGATCAGCCTCAACACCGAACCCTGAGGGACACCACTCGTTACCCACTTCCAGTTGGACTTTGAGCCTTTGACCACAAGGTCATCCAGCCAGTTCTTTATCAATCAAGTGGTCCACCCATCAAATGTATGTCTCTCCAGTTTAGAGACAAGGATGTTGTGCAGGACAGTGTCAAACATTTTGCACATGCCCATGCAGACAATGTCAGCTGCTCTGCTCCTGTCCATCAGTTCCATGGTGGCCCTATCATAGAAGGCAACCAAACTGGTCAGGCATGATTTGCCCTTAGTGAAGCCATTCTTGCTGCCACTAAACACCTGTTATTCATGTGCCTTCGCATGGTTTCCAGGAGAATCTGCTCCAAGATCCTGCCAGGCACAGAGGCGAGACTGACTGGTCTGTAGTTTCCTGGGTGTTTGCCTTTTCCCTCCTTGAAAAATGGGAATTGTATTTCCCTTTTTCCTGTTGTTGTTATCTTCACTTGACTGCTACGACTTTTCAAATATGATGGACAGAGGCTTTGCAACTTCAGCTGCCAAATAATAATTGTGCTATTTGTCTCTCTTTTCCAGTTTTGACCATTTTGTTTAATTTAGCCACCTTGACAAGGTCGAGCAATGTGTTTGCTTGGTAATAAGGAAACAATTTTCTTGCAAAACTGTGCAAGAATCAACAGCTGAGCAAGGCACAGGCACTAACACTGAATGAGGCAACAGATGCAATATTCATTCTAGAACTGCCTACTCTGTTTAGACTCCAGACTGGGCAAGCAGCATTGTGTCGCGGTTTAAGCCCAGCCAGCAACTCAGAACCACACAGCCACTCGCTCACTCCCTGCTCTTCCTCCCCCTGCTTTCCTTTTCTTTCTGCTTCCCTCATGTAAGTTAGGCAAGAAAGGCACCGCACAGAACTTACATTTCAAAGGCAGATAGGCAAGGCAAGATAACACTTCTGTGATCCATGAAGATATTAACTCCTACAAAAACCAATACGTTTCCTGATTCTTCCTAAAATGCTCAGTTCTTGATGACTCATACATTCTTATCTCATTATCTTTGTACAGAACAAGCAAGGACATTGCACCTTTCTTGGTTAAGCCTTTTTTTTTTACCTCAAAATTGCAAATGTCTAATGCTTAAAATTCTCTGAATGTATTACATCACTGATGATCTAATGGTTATCTCCAAGTTTGTCCAAATGAGCTCCCTGTACACATTCTACCTTTATTCAACCTACTGTATGTTTTTTCCACTGGAAATTCACTTATCATCCCAAGTGATTTTCAACTATCAGGCACAAAGCAATAATCACACCCTCTCATTTTTGATACAGCAAGAAAACTGCACCTACCCACTGACTGCAAAAGATGCAGTACAGAAATCTTACTTCCTCTAAAAATGTCAATCCAGGAGGCACAGGTGAATTACAATTACAGAATGTTCTCTAAGTGCACTTGTGTGCATTATTGGAACAATACTGCTGAATGTCTGATGCACCAAGTATGTGAAATTACAGATCAGGATTCAGAAATGGAGAAATACATAGAAACAAAATAGCATTCTAGGTTTATCTGAGGACTCCTGTCATCTCCAACCATCAAACCTTCTTTCATACTAAGAAGGCTGAAAAAGGGAACATTTATCAGTCTCTAGAAGTAGCAAAGAGCAGAGGAGAAAGACAAGAAACCAAACCTGCAACCTTGTAAAGCTGGAGGCATTGGAGAATTTAAACTAAATTTACTGGTTAAGAAGGAAAGGTTGAAGTCCCCATGCAAGCAGTTTTCTATCCTCAGCGTCTAGATAGGAAGTTTGTCTATTTGATTGTTGAATGGTATTTCAGCTGTTGCATCAGATATCTGATCATTTGGGAGAAAAACAGATTAAGGCACAATTTTTTAGGTCCCCATCCTCTGTGCTGCCACCATGCCAGACCAGAGCCTGCTCTCCCAGCTGATAACTTCACAAACAATTCCCCAAAGGCCACAAGGCACCCTCAAGGGCAGAAAAAGAAATAAACCAATTTATTTCAATTTATTCTTGTAAAGTGGCCCAGAAAATCTATAAATATGCTTTTAAAGTGAACACCAGGTACATAATTAACTTCCATAAAGCCTAATACTATTTAGGATGGTTACATCAAAAGCCTTTTTGAAGTGGGTATGATATATAAAAGCTATTATCAGAAAGATTTTTTTTTTTTTAAAAGGCATACTGAAATAGATTTCTTAAATCCCTGTCAGAAACTGCAACTTTAAACAGTCTAACCAGTAGGCTCCTACAAATGAAAAAGGTCTCTAATGTTCTAAATTGACAAAACAGGAGGGAAAAAATAGTTACGTGTTTTTCTAACACTACTGGGAAAAGATCCTTACAAAAAGGCTAATAAGAAAATTAAGCAACAATTATTCAGAAGTATGGTGCTGTAACCTAAATTGTATTACCTCTGGTCAAGGAAAATAAAAATGCTTCTCTAGAAACATTTGTAAATTACCAACAGCTAAAATATTGGTATATCTCACTATTCAAAACTGTTAAAAATTAATAAAAATGTAAAACTGTTTAATACATTTACAAAAGTAAAACAGATGGACAAACTATTTAAGGTAAACAAAAGAGAGGAATTTTCTGTATGCTGTAACTGAAGTGAAAAAAATGACAACTGAATAGATTGCACACTGACAATGTTGAGGGAATGCACAAAGGAACAGATACAAAATCTTAAAATGCAGGCAACAAACAGTCCATGGACTCAATACTGTTATTTATTACATATTCAAGCACAACACTTCAATAAAATCTGCTAAGGAAAATCAGGGAAGATGGAGTCCGTTTCAAGACAAACAAGTAAAAAAAGCACAACTGTATTACAAAATAAAGCATTCATAAATAAAGCATACCTCAAAATACAAAAATGACCACCCCATCATCACATTTAAGAACTAATGAAAAGAAATACTTTCATATGCAATACACTGTATACACAGATAACATTCATAGTTACTTTAGAATAAGTAAAATACATTAAGGATGTAAATGCTTATGATGCAAGAAAGACATAAAACATTAATTGGCAAGTTTGGGAATAAGACATCCTCCAATAGAAGGTAGTACTCACCCACTGTCTTAAAAATGATACTGAATTAGAATTTTTATCCAGTGTGATTTCTGCATAGGAATTTCTGTCTTGCTCCAAATATACTACTCTGAGCTACTTAGATGTTCTGTGCCCAGAGATGTTTAATTCTTTCTAGCCTATATATCAGTGTTCAAGACCAGGCTGGATGAGGCCTTGGGTGATATGATTTAGCATAAGGTGTCCCTGCCCACGGCAGGGGGGTTGGATCTAGATGATCTTAAGGTCCTTTCCAACCCTAACTATTCTATGATTCTATAATGTCCACATCTTCTATTATTTCCTGAGTAAACTATCGATCTCAGGCCTTCGTGAAAAATAAATACATTGGCCATACTCAGCATCATAATTATAAAATGCAGATTTAGGCCAAGATAAAGAACTACCTCACCTGCATTTCATGAGGGGTTGGGTTACCCATTTCTTCAATCTTCGACGTCCAAAGGAAGTTTTAGTATGATCCAAGACCCAGAGTAGGCTTCCTTTTGTTTTCCTATCAGTCTAAAAATAAAAAATGGCATTATTATTTTTAACTGAAAAATCAATGATGTAGAATCACAGACTGGTTCAGACAGGAAGTGACCTTAAAGCTCATCTTGTTCCAAACCTCTGCCAAGGGCAGGGACACCTTCCACTAGACCAGGCTGCTCCAAGCCCTGACCAACCTGGCTTTGAACACTTGTTCAAACCACTCTATGACTGAAGGATTCTGGTGAAAGACGTCACAGAAATTCACCACACTACTTAAACATTCTGCTTAGACTTTAAGATATGGCAAGTACACATTTGTTTACTGAACTTGTTCACTGATACTGCTCTACATAAAGTAGGTATGTATCATAAGATACTCAAGCATGTCTTTCCTTTAGCCGGAAAGTCCTTCCAGAAGATGGCTCGAATAAGTTAAATTATGTCTGAGCATAAAGGTCTGTGAGTAGCACAAAAGGCAAAACAAACCCTACTGCAGTCGCATCTCTTGACTGCAGCTGGCTCAAGAACTCAAACTTTAGGAAAGCTCTTTGCTAGTCAAAGTGCAATAAGTTTCCTAATTCATACTAAAAGCCAGCACACATTAACATTCATTTATGCTTCTGAAAATGGAATCCTCCTTCAGTTTGATCCCATTTAAAATAATTTAAACCTTCACAGTGAGATTTACAAACTAACTTAACAAACATCCTTGGGAACAGAATGTCAAACAGCTGCGAAAATCTCAGCATTTTTTAAAAATAACACGACATTGTTCTTACCTGATTCTGTAAAATTTCAAGATTTTTCATTGTTGTCCCATTAATTGTCATATATTCAGTTTCACTTGACAACTGTTTGAAATTGCTGAGGGGAAGAATTTCAAATGTTATATTTTAAATCCAGGCACAGACCTAACAGTCACACATTAGAGTACTCAATAGTTACGTAAAATAAAAAAAAAAATCAAGTGAGAAATTAAAATTAATTCAAATAAATAAAAGAACACAACATTGATGACTTTTTTTAATTTACTGCTTGGGAAAACAAGATTTATGACTCACTTCCCAGTTTCCTACAATGACTGTGATAAAGCTCAGAATAAAATCCATCTCTCCTGTTACTTTATTGTGACCCACTAAATGGTTAAGAAAGTACCCCTTCTTCAGTCTCTGATGAAATTGAAAAAGTATGGTTTTGTTAGTGTTCTCTTATGACCACTGTAGGATATGGGGGCAGGGATGGGACTAAGAATTACTGCTCTAAGAGTGGAACAGGTTTTTAGCACAGCTAATCATCAAACCAGCACATCAAAATATACATCATTATTTTCCACTAGTGCTACAAATTTAAACAGGCTGTTTAGGAAAATTAAAATAGAGTATATTCAAACTATGCGATTTTACTTCTAATGTAAAATAACCATGACTATAATTACTTGACTTTTTGACACTCCCTAACAGAACTGGATGAGACCAACCCAAAAGTTACATTAGTTTAGAATCAACATTAATAATTGTATTAGATTCCTGAGTCAACTATGAATCTCAGACCTTCATGAAAGGCCTGAAAATTATTTCAGACTCAGACATACACATGTGGTAGTCAGGACCGTGATGTGAAGTGCAAGATCCTCACTAAATGCTTCTGACAAATCAAGTCATGATTGTCTAGGTTAATCATACTGCTGACTGCCCTTTGCACAAATCTAGGGCGCTCTTTATTGTCTTAGACTAAACAGAATTATTTCCTGGGTAGGATTTAAAACTGCTTTATTGACTTTTCAGAAAATTTGTTTCAGTGCATTCAATTTCAAACTCTCTGGGGGAACACCCAAATGCTCAAACTTTTCTGTCAGGCATACACAGCTGCATTATTGCTGCATTAACCAGCATTAAAACTTTCAGAAACATGAAATATTCAGAGACTAATGTTATATATTTATTCTGTATGCAGGTGCCTGGGCCTGCTAGCAAACTTGTTCCTAAGTAATGGGTCTACTTAGGAGTATTTTCCACAGGATATATCTACCTATATCAGTATCTATATTGGTATCTATATTAATATATATATGAAGAAGATGTTTATAAATTTTGATTCAACTGAATGCCCTCAAGAAGTTCAATGAGTTTGAAAGCAGAGCAGACTCAGAACTGTACCCATAATCATAATTATTCTGCTCTAGTGTGCAACCAAAGTTGACCAGTAAAATAAAACCTTGGGAGGCAAAAGCAGCAGCACTTTCCATAGTACACAGTATTTTATAAGCAACAACACAATAATTCCTTTTATTATCTTCAATCACAACTGCTGATGCTGGTAAAAATTAAGCAGGAATGATTTTTTCTTGGCTCCCAATCTCTACGATCAACCACAAAACCCTACCCCCTCTTCCAAAAGCAAAAGCACATCTTCTGCATCTAGGACCTACCTAAACTGCAGTTTCCCCATTTGCTGCTGCGTTTCAGTTTGCCACTACTACAGCCTGCGATCTCTTAAACCCAGCCAGGTAAGAGCCACGCCTTTCCATCTCTTCCCGACAGCAAAAAGGATGCTTTTGGCTGTTTCTATCAAGCCTTAATCACCCATATGTGAGCTTCAAGGTAGTGGATTTACTATGTTTATTTTTTTCCCCCCTTAGATGGCTTCAGAGCACTTAACACAGAGCATATTCTGTTCACAGCAACCCTGCTCTCCACTAGTATTTGAAAACAACTGATTGCTCCATTGCAAGTGTGGAGTGTATTTACTATTCTTTCAGAATCAGATATGCTGAAGTTGTTCTCATAACATAAATTATGTGTTTTATATTATCCAGGTGTTTGCTTTATCTGAGTTATTCCACCCTGCTATTAATCCCGGTAATTGAGAGCTTAGAATATATGAATAACAAATATCAATGGCAGTATATGCCCAACCAACAATTCCAGATGTCACAGCACAGAACATGTTTTGCCTCCACCCCCTCATCTTCCTTCAGCTTCGGATGATAACTTGATAAAAAAGAGAAAAAAGACAAGAGTCTCTGTAGGAACTGTAAGAACCAAATGGAGTAAGGAGAAGATTGTAAAGAAATACTAAGTCAGTGCTGGTTTTCCAGCAAGGGTGTCAACACATCGCTTGTGAGAAATTCTGATGTGCTGCTATCAGCCATCTTCTGCATCAGTAAAAATGACCCTTCAAAGTCACTTCAACTGGATCACAATCCCGTAATTCCTTCTGCAGGTGACGGTATGACCCGAGTTTCAAAAAACAGGCTTACAACTGTGTCATAACAAGGTGATGGAAACAGCTGGCAGGTCCACTAATGAGGAGCAAGGCAAGTAGGATTATGCAGTCGGGGCTGAGAAAAATGAAAGTGGGGGAGGGAAGAGGAAGAAACACAATCTTCTAGTAAGATTTAGGAAACTTTGGAGGAATACTCATGAGTAAGACGTTCCTACACATCAAATTACTTTTTACCACACTTGATGAGTATTAATGGGTTACTATGATTGCTTTAGGACAGTGAACTGCATCCTCAGACTTCAATTATTTTGTGCTACCTGTGACACTGGATCATCTTGGTCATTCTGCCTCCTGAGGAACTTGCAGTGAAGGGCATCTTTCATGCTTTATTCATTATTCTCTCCACAGGAGATTCTACATATAATTTCTTATTCAATAACCCAGTCTAAGCAAATGCATGTTATTCAGATCAGTGGGTTTCAACTACTTTAATTTTGCAAATCTGTAAAGCTTTGAGCGAAGCTGCAAGGCACTGTATGGAAGGCCTACTAAGCAGCAGATTTCCTCTGCTCAATTACCTTTTACAGACCCTTAGAGTCCATGTCTTTGAGACTTCTAAGGGTGAATAAACCACACAACAAACCTACATATGCAGACAAGAATTGCAGGAATCTCTATTCAGCCTTAAGAGGTAAAAACAAGTCTCTCAGAAGCGTTAGCTTTCTTTAGATAAGAAAGACACCACAGTTTACGTAGTGAAGGACAGCATGCTTTGTATTTAATTAAGCAGTTTTAAATTAGCTGATATAGCCACAGGGCTGTAGAACTTCTGATCTGTATCCCTGATGTGACAGGAATCCAGAAACTTCTGGCTAAACCAGGAACAAAATACATACACATACACAAAACAAAACTGAGAAATACAATACAAAGAACAAGAACAGAAATGAAAGGACCTGGGAAGACTGAAGAGAAACAAAACTAATCTTCATCAATTTAGCCTGAACCAAGTCATCTTTTTCTCCACTGAACTCACCCCAAAAAGTATGCCTTAAACCTTGTTCTACCCAGATGTCTGTGTTCCCTCAGCATGTTTTCCCTGCATGCAGACGCAGCACTTCTGCAAGCTCCAAATGTCCACAGAGCAAGAGGTCCTTCCTGCTGCCTTTCTGTGACCATGAAAGAGATGGCAAATCCTTTGCTCCTTACTTCTTAACATCTACTTCTTAGCATTTGAAAACCGTGCCTTGCCTTTTTCAGTCCCTCATACTCCTGAGCTGACTTTCAAGCCTCCCAAAATAATTTCAGTACTTCCTTTCTCATAGTGAAAGCTGGTAAATAAATCCATGCATTGTTTTGTATACATGATGATTCTGACATCATTAACACTCAAGAGATATGAAAGCCCTATATGAACACCATTCCCTCAATTTCTACATTCCCCTGAGAATTCAAAGATGGCCATCATTTTATGCTGAAGAATTTATATTTCGACTTCTTAATTTCACCTTGCCAGCTCCCTTCCACAGCTACTATAGGGTACAAACACTTCTCTTAATTATTTCTCTCATTCCCTTCCTCCCTCAAAGCCATTTTAACCCTCCCCTCTCCTCTTTCAACATGACCCAGAAGCGTGCGTTTGCAGCCCAGAAGCCCCCACCCCCATGTGCTGGGCCGCATCCCCGAAGTGAGCAGCAGGTTGAAGGAGGGGATTCTCCCCCTCTGCTGTGCTCTCGGGAGACATCCCCTGCAGTCCTGCATCCAGCTCTGGGGCAGCAACACAAGAGGGATGTGGAGCTGTTGGAGCAAGTCCAGAGGAGGCCACAGAGATGCTTCAAGGGCTGGAGCAGCTCTGTTCTGGAGACAGGCTGAGAGAGCTGGGCTCTGGAGAAGACTAGGCTCCAGGGAGACCTTAGAACAGCTGTCAGTGCCTAAAGGGGCTACAAGAAACCTGGAGAAGGGCTTTTGACAAGGGCCTGTAGGGACACGACAAGGGGAATGGCTTTAACCTGACAGACGGGAGACTGAGATGTGCTCTTAGGCAGAAGTTCTTCCCTGTGAGGGTGGTGAGGCCCTGGCACAGGTTGCCCAGGGAAGCTGTGGCTGCTCCATCCCTGGCAGTGTTCAAGGCCAGGCTGGACAGGGCTTGGAGCAACCTGGTCTAGTGGGAGGTGTCCCTGCCCATGGCAGGGGACTGGAACTGCATGAGCTTTAAGGTCCCTTCCAACCCAAACCTGTCTATTATTCTATTTTTCACTTTGGCCTCTCTCTTCTATCTTCACTGCAGGTAGTTCTCCAATCCTAAAGCTACTCCCCTCATTCAGAAAGGTATCTCTCTCTTCCATTTCCTGCATTTTTTGGAGTTCATCTATCAGTGTTCAAAATCTAAAAACTACAGTCTCTCTCCTGTGTCTCAAATATGCTGAAAAACATGTCAGTAAAACTCAAACACATGAAGATACATTTCCTCAGGAACTGCTATGCAAATGGCGATTTTTCAAGCAAAACTGTGTACTCAACTGAATTTGAAAACCTCTCATAGATCTGTACCAATTTCTTGTCAAAAGCCAATAAATGTCCCTCTGTATGTAAAGGTATTAGAACATTGTGATTCAAAAGAACCTTTTATCATTCATTGTTAAATTTATTTTTACTTGCTACTAGAACTTTAATGCAATCTAGCCACATCCCAGGGCCGTGGTGGGGCAGATATCTTTTTTATTTCTTTTTAATGTTTTACTTTATTTAGGATCTTAAAAGTGGATTTAAAATCTTGATCTAAATATCAAAACAAATCTTGTTTTCCCCTTGATGATACCTCATCACCTATATGATTCACGGTTCTTGCTCTTAAATTTCAGCTGAAAGTGTTTATCCAAAGAAGGTACAGAAGTGGAAGGAATTTTTCTGCCATTCCTTCATCAAATACATCCTTTTCATCCAGATCTGTGTCACTTATATTAATAAACTGAAAACTACCTTACAACTCTGACTTCATGCTCACTGATTCATCAGTATATGCTCACTGGCCTGGATTCTCCTAAGAATTTTAAGTTGCTTGAGAGTGCAATGGAACTATTTCTCCCTTATTTCCTGCAGAAACACAGAATATCCATGAGCCTGACACCCTCTGCTTCAAAGGTTTTCAGCTTTCCCTTTTCAGTGTTTAGCTATTTCCCTGGCATTGGGAAAAATAATGAGGTTGAGTTAGCATCAGTATTTGGTTCACTATTTCCATGTACATAACACACTAAAAACAGCAAGCAGAATTCAGTATGAGGTAGTCAAAGGAATAAAGGCTTTAGAAGTAAGTACAGTAGAATCCAAGCTCCTGAACACAGGAACAAAGTTACCCCAAAGAATGTATTTTATCTCTTCATAGCTATCACCAAGATATCAAATAGTTCATTGCCTTTCCATTCAGATGCTTATACTTTCACATAAAGTCCACTAGAGCAACCTTCAGCAGACAAACGTCAACTCTAAGATTTAATGTTTTCCTTCCCAATCTGTAATTATACTTGATTTTAAGATGTGGCTATTACAGATGTTACCGACTGTCGTTAGATAAGCCTTCATATAACGATGTTTCTCCATTGCTACTGAATTACGTCTATATAAAAGATTAATTTTTTTATTTCCCTCATCTGAAAGAACACTGACCTTACTTGATTACATATAAGGCACTGCGACAATATCAATCTGCAAGTGTGATTGTAGAATGGCGTTTCCTTGGAGTTCACTTTCTTCTTCAGAGACTCTCAAAAAAGATTTCTCCAGCCACCCAAGCATTTTCAAAAAACCCCAACCATAAAGCCATCCAAAGAGGATGAGTGGGGACACCACAGTGCTAATACACCAAAGATCAGAGTGCCCCTTGACGGAATAGGCAGGGAAGACAGCTTAGAAAATGGACAGGTATTCTTTCCTAATTAGGCCCAGCATTTTAATAGTACTTGGAGTGGAGAAGGGCAATTTACAGATGAAAATCCATTCTAAAATCCAGACAACCCAGGTATATTTCCAAATATTTTAATAGATACCTGGAAAACTTTCAAAGCTGACATTTGCAGTCAATTTTTAAAAGCAGCTGCATTTAAAAAACCTGGTAACATACGGACCCCTTCAAAATCAAAGCTTGAAACTTGAAGAATCTCCTACAAAATGTGAATTATCTACAACCAACATAATATAATTCAAAGTTTTCAGTTTGCAGCCAAACTTACATTGTTAAATCCTACCTAGTTATAGGACAGAGGAACAGTGAGACAATCAGAATAATATTTTGCACAGGAACCATGACAGCTAAAGAAGGTTTAATAATGCATTTAATAAGCCTCAATGATATTTTCAAACATAAGACAGGTAGGATAGTACTTTTTTATACTTCTCCAAGACAGGATAAAAAGATGCTTTAGTGGCAGTATCTTTCTGTTTTCATTTCACTCCACTTGTATAATCCTGTTACATATTTTGAGTAATCATTTGAGCCTATCTCATAAACCTAAGCATTGGGACTACACAGGGAAAACCAAGATTATTTCCATGTCTGTGTGGTCTTATACTAACTTTGCAGAAACACTGACAGTCTATTAACAACTTCTTGCACGATTGTTTTCCACTAGGTACCACTGAGCCAACACAAGGGATTTTTGAGACAGCCAGGATGTGTTGAACTTCTGTTTCCTTTATAATTGATAACTAGATTCACCAACTCAAACAGACCTGCTGAGTATTGCCTAAACATTACAACACATTAGCATTTATACCTGCTTCCACAGCTCTGCAAAATAAAAATTAGTTACACACCTCTGGCATCATGAAACATCTGCAAAGCTAAATTACAGCATTAATTTTCTTGCTTAAACTTTCAAAAAAGCCCCAAATTTTGTTTTCAAAATAAAACTGAGGTTGAGATGGGATGGCTGGTACTGACTGACAAACTTTAAAATTTCTTCCCTCAATATCTACCAAATTTTGCTTTCAGTTATACTTGGCAGCAGTACCTGTTCATCTACATTACTGATAGTAATGTCAAGACAAGGAGGCCACAGAACTTCTCCGAGGGCTGGAGTAGCTCTGCTCTGGAGACAGGCTGAGAGAGCTGGGCTTGTTCAGCCTGGAGAAGAGAAGGCTCCTTAAGGGGAGACCTTAGAGAAGTACCCAGTGCCTAAAGGGGCAACAAGAAATCTGGAGAGGGGCTTTTGACAATGGCCTGTAGGGACACGACAAGGGAGGATGGCTTTAACCTGACAGAGGGGAGATTGAGATGAGACATTAGAAAGAAATTCATCCCTTTGAGAGTGGTGAGGCCCTGGCACAGGCTGCCCAGAGAAGCTGTGGCTGCCCCATCCCTAGCAGTGTTCAAGGCCAGGCTGGACAGGGCTTAGAGCAACCTGGTCTAGTGGAAGGTGTCCCTGCAAGTGACAGGGGGCTGGAACTGGATGAGCTTTAAGGTCCTTCCAACCCAAACCAGTCTCTGATTCTACCGTAAAGGTTTTCATGAAACATCACTTCATAAAATCATTTCATTCCTTTAGTTCTGATCAGGAGGTGAAATGTGTGGTACAATTTTGCAAGGAATATGTTTATAACTCTTGGCAAGTAGGTTCATTATAATCAGAGAAGTTGTCTGCTAAAACTTAAGATGGTAACACTGGTACGTGGATTTGTGCTTTGAACTGAAAGTTACGTAAGGCAACTCACCTTGGACTATAAAGCATCCTTTCCAAATTAAATTCTTTGAGGTATGCAATTACTGCTGCCAGAGAGCAAATAACAGGCTTATCCAAGCTTAGAATTACAGACAGTTTTTGAGGACCTACAAAAAAAGTTATTTTCTTGTTAACTGTTTAGTAGTTATATATTTTAGAAAAATCCTAATCTAGTTTTCAATTTAATCAGATAGAAACCTGTAATATATGTTCAGTGTACTATGATATCTACAAAACAACATGAAGTCAGGTTCCAAAAAAAAACACAGTTCCAAAGAATACAGACCATTACAATAATGTAAGCACATCGTGAAACACTTGATTCCACAGGTTTTTCTTCATAAAAAATGAGTAACTGTTGACATAAAAAATTTTTAAATACATAAAACTAAGATCTAAATTCTGGTATCTCCACTACTGCTGGCAACATCCGTGCAAGTTAAAAGGCATAAACAGGCCCTGGTTTAAGTGATGATGATTTATCTGCCTCAGCCAGTCTGCAGAACATGGCTCCATCTTTGTGAGACAACTTCTGTATTTGATAGTGTTTCTAAACAGGGCTCTATTACAATTCCTGGACCAGCTGCAACAACAGGAAAATTCAGTCCATGATATCTCAACATAAAATGGTATTTTTTAGAAACCTATTAAGTGTTTTCACAGATGTTTTTTAAAGGCATTCTTCTGTTCTTAGAATGTTAACGCACACAAGAATTTGAGGAAATATTTTATATTGAATAATTTCCCACAGTTGCTACTATGTATGTGTGAATTTAAATCTGCCTAAACACACATCTTCAGACTATGAAAAAGAAAGGATGCTATGCATGTCTCTATTTAAATAATGTTCACTTTCAAGGCTCACTTCCTCCAAGCTCAGAAAAGATCCCAATGAGCAGAAAATTAACTAAAGGTGACAGAAGACCTGCATGGACGAAGAAGATGCTCCTGATCAATTCAAATGCTAAAAAAAAGAGTATGAGAAATGGAAGCAGGGACAGGTGACCCAGAAAGAATATAGACATTGTTCAAGCTTGCAGGATGGGGTTAGGAAAAACAGAGCCCAGGTGGGTTGAGACTGGCAAAGTATATGAAGGGCAACGAGCTTCTACAAGTACATCAGCAGCAAAAGTAAGACAAGATAATGTGCACCAACTGTTGAGTGGTGACAAAGGACATGGAAGAGGCTGAGGAACTCAATGCCTCCTTGATTTTTACTGGCAAGATGTGCCTTGAGGAATCCAAGTCCTCTCAGACCACTGGGAAATTCGGGAGCAATGAAGATACCTCCTTAACTGAGGAGCATCAAGTTAGGGAATACCTAAACAAACTGGACATAGACAAGTCCATGAGGCCTGATGGGATGCACCCATATGTGCTCCTTTATGCAAAACCTAATACAGCTTCAAAGACATTCCGAACGACATACCTGTAGTACCAGGCACTTCTTTAGTGTAAAAACCAGTGATCAGCTGGAAAGCATGGCTGTATTCAAAATAGAGGTTTTCCATCCTTTCTATTCTAATCCTGTCATCCCGTAACCTGCAAAGGAAACACAACTGACTTTCAGTATTTATGCTCCCTTCATGAAAAACACTTAAGTAGGTTATGAAACTATACTTTCACCTTTTATTTGTTAAGAATTGAATCGGCAAAGAATGAAGAGATGATCTACTTGGGTGGGCTAACAACATTTCTGACCTGTGGTCAGGTCTTTTAAATGTTTTCTCTTTGCATTGTAAAACTGCAAACAAGTAAAACCCAAACAGCAAGCCCAAAAGAGACTTACAGAGGTTGCCTAGTATACCTGCAACCCTATATCTTACTGCAATATAAGACGTAAATACGTTTTTATCAGTTGTAAGTATTTGGCTTACCTGTTCTTAAAGACTTATGATGATTAAAAAATTAAGCAATTCTCCCATGTTTCCTATTACCATATTTAATTATCTTTTATCTTTGAAGGCTTTGTTCTATACTGTACAACTCGTCGCAACATGAACCCATTCCATCATTTCTGATATGCAACTGAAATAGAGTATTCCTGTCCCTCTATTTTCTAACTGTTTGAAGACTTTTGTCTTCCTTGTGCTAAAGAACTTGATTCTTTTAGTCTTTTTGCAGTCCAGGACGCCAAGGATGTTGTCAGTACTCCCAACATGCCAGCAGCTCCTCCCAGTTTAACAGTACCAGCAAAGGTAGCAAACTTACTCTGTTCCACAATTAAGCCAAATGACGTATCTTTAATGAATCCTTCCCTATTTTCAGTAAGTAACTGAGAATTACAGCAGTACAAGCTTTCACCCAGTTTTGCAACCCATGAGAAATTAATCTAGCTAGTTTCCTCTGATCCCCTGCTGCATTATCAATTCAATTTCTACAGCTGCTAATATAGCACTAAAGAGATGTACTGGTTCAAAAAACCAATGACAACAACAAAACAAACAAAACAAAACAAAAATCACACACGCTCCTCCTGAAACTTCTGAGCATAATTACACAGCTACAGAATGAGCACAGAATAACCAGCTAGTAGAAATCTATCAGTAGAAGACATATATGTATCTGGTCTCATTCTACCACGGGACACGAATTAATTAATTAATTCTAATTAACTTAACTATTGTAATTTAATTATTTTAATTAATTAGCAAATTAAGTACTTCTAGCACAATGGAATTATGTGAATAAGAGGGACTGTGCAGGTGTCATAAGAAGGAAATTAATCGATACCCTTTCTACAGGGCTTTTTTAATTCACAGGAAAAAAAAACACACAGGTTTTCTGCATTACATTGTATATATTCCCATCTGAAAGGATCAATACATCAAGACTCAGTTAATTTGACATGTATTATAGGAAAATAAGCTGATCCCCTCTTAAAACTGAGAGTTATTTTCCTATAATACGTGTCAAATTAACTGAGTCTTTGAGGTATGACTTTTCTCAGCACATCCTAGATGATCCCTTGCTACTTCAAGTGCCTTAGTTTTAACTGACTGATCCAATTAAGTTTTCATTCTCCATACCCTCTGGGATTCTCTCCTGCCCCAACCCTACTCAGAATGAGCAAACATTTTTAAAGTGGATGGATTTCTGTAAAAGACAATTAGTCTGTGTTCCTCAGCCTCTGATAGCAACCAGCTATTTTCTCCCTTGCATTTTTTACTTGCTCCAAGCTTCACTAATAATCTGCTCTAACATATCCACCCATTTGGCTAAATTAGCATGTATACTCAATACAGCCTTTTGCAAGAATATCCTTCAGCACTGTTGCATGCTATCCAGAGGTTAGGAGAGTACAAGCCTTCAAGTAAGTCTTGCAAGACTGCAGGGCTTTTCCGTTGACCATGTGTGAGTAGGGACTTACAGAAATCTTTTTAAAATGGGACTTTATTTCTCATTTCCACTTCTTCAGAAAAGTCAGGATTAGCAAGGTCTAGAGAGCTGGTTTTTAAAGCTGAAGTCAAAACAGGAGGCTTTCACTGAATGATTTCAGGTAATTCACTGAATGATTCATGCTACACCTGTTTGTTTTTAAAGTAATGGTGAAAAAAATGTTGTAGTTTTATTTAATGCATTTTGATTTTTCTCTCATTTTTCACTTTATTCTTCACAACCAGATTTATACAACACCTTAGCATAAACTTTGGCAAACTACAGTTACAATCAATGTAATTTGAGTGACTTCTTACAGCAGTATTTTTGTTCATCAACTATATTGATAGGAAATAGTTACTAGAAATTAGAACTAGACAACTTGGTTATTTGTAAGGATCTTCACATATTTCAATATTTATATTCTAGATATAGCATCATCAAACAATTATCTGACACTTTATCGAAGTATGCATCTGATTTCTAGGTAAAGCAAAAAAAAAACCTGGAAAGTTACAGGTATCTATTTAACGGATGGAAAAAAAAATCTGAATTTTTATCACGATATATGAAAACAAAATTTGATGCAGAGGTTTTTGTGTCTGTCATTTGTGTAGCCAGATGATCACCCATAGGCCATTTTTCTGATTATAGCCAGAATGTATGTGGATGCTTATGTTGATGCTTTATCTCTCCAGCTACCAATGCCTGTTTAAATCAGAAGTCAATTAGCCATCAACTTTCGTAAACATCATTCTTGTCAGAACATCTACAATGAACTGCTGTGCAAATCATCCAGTATTTTATTGTGATTCCTTCCAGGACTTCTGAAAACAAGCAACCTCATGAACCCCTGATGTTGACAGGGCTAGTTAATTATGAAAATCAACTTCACAAAGCTTTTTTGCTTTCCTTGCACGAATACTTCCACTACCACCCTTAACTGGATATTGGGCTGAGATACTTCAGGGTTTTAAATTGTCAGCTGATGGTACAGATAAACCTATAGAGCCTTTATTAGAATTTCCTGAATGCACTGGGATTTGATGCAGAACTGTCTGCCATCATAATATGAGTTATGGGAGTTGCTTGAAGAGATTACCATCAGCCACAGTTAAGAATAGGAAACCTATGTGTCCATAAATAGATGGCATAAAGGATGGGATTCTAAAATACATTTATGCAGACAAACACACTGTCGTGGTTTAAACCCAGTCAGGTAATTCGTTCGCTCACTTCCCCCCCTTTCTTGCCCTCCCCCTGCTCTCGGAGGGACGGAGAGGAGAATCAAAAGAATGCAACTCCCACGGGTTGAGATAAGAACAGTTTAGTAACTAAGGTATAACACAAATCACTACTGCTACCACCAATGATAATAATGATAAAGGAAATAACAAGGGAAGAGAATACAACACCTCACCACCCGCTGACCGATAACTCGCCCCCAAGCCCGACCAAGCTCCGACTGATACCTCCTCCAACCCTGCAGTCTCCCAGCCCTTCCGGCTAACTCCCAGTTACATCCTGGGCATGACGTGCTGTGGTATGGAATAGCTCTTTGGTCAGTTTGGGTCAGGTGTCCTGTCTCTGCTTCCTCCCAGCTTCCCCTCCTCCCTGGCAGAGCATGAGGCTCACAAAGTCCTTGGCCAAACCAAAACATCGCTATCAGCTCTGTTCCCGAGCCGAAAGTCAAAACACTGCACTGCACCAGCTACCAAGGAGGAGAAACATGACTGCTACTGCTGAACCCAGGACACACACCTTCTTATTTATAATGAAATACATAAGCCCCAACCTATACTGTTCTATGATTCTGTTACTACAGGGACACATTTGTCTGTCACCTAGCTGGGAAAATTAAGTAGGGTCAACATCACTGGGTTTTATCGCTCTATTCATCTGGCAATTCAGTGCATTCACTTAAAAGATTCACTGCTTACCAACTGCTGCAAAAAAAAAAAAAAAAAAAGCTCAAAACTAGAATAATGTAAAACAATATAAAACAGGTTTACATAAACTGATTCAAAATATTTTAAAAAATCAAATCATTTCTTGAAAGAATGAGCTTGCGCATAAGCACAAGAGCTCCCTGCTGTGTGCTGATTAAAACAGGAGTGACTTTACTAGTGCTCTACAATTCACAATTAAACAGGCATGAAGTGCATAAAAACTCCCCAAAAAAATTAACATGTCCAAACTAAGTTTTCTTAAAGCTCAGGAAGCCTTCCTACAGAAAGCAAATAACTCCAGAATTTTACCTTTCAACTACTATCCTGCCGTGTTCATTCTGCTTAGGACTACTCGCATGCAGGGGTGCAGGCATCAATACTTTACTGTACATCCATTTATCACAACACAGGTTCATAAATTATACAGAATTTTGGGAGATCTCTGCTCCTAAAATTTAATATGAAGTTTCTATTTCTGATGATAATCACAGATTTATAAAGCACAAATACCTATTATAAAATTTTTTCTTAACACTATTCAAACTGCTGATTCCCCTGCACTGCAGCAGGATGGCTAGTTTGTCTCTGTAAGGATAAAATCCCTACCCAGCACAAAAAAAATGCACTAATCATTCAGAAATGCAAGTATATCATGCCATCTTCCCTTATGAACAAGCTCAGCAGAAACTGCATTTCCTTTATTTGTCATCACTGTGTTACCTCTGTTATGCAATTGCTTCTAGCTATGGGACTCTAAGTTTGAACTGGAGATCATCCTTCCTTTTCAGTAAAACTTGGCATGGAGCTCCGGTAGCTTCTCTGGCAAAGCCACAATGAATTTCCAATCAGCTGTTGTTTTGGCACCAGCTGCATACATTTTTATAAGCAGTTATTTTTCTCTTGCTAGTCAAGTACTTTCCCACATAGCAAACAGCCTTCAGGTACAGTGATAGAGACAATGCTGTCGTAAGGAAAATGGCAGCACAGTCACCTTCTCTGAGCGTCTGCCACTCTCAGAATGGTACAAATCATTCTGCCAGTAATAACTAAACAATAATCCACAAAATCACAGAATTGTTAGGGTTGAAAGGGACCTCTGCAGATCAGATGATCTCCAATCCCCCTGCTATGGCAGGGCCACCTGTATGCTAGCAATGTACTACATACAACACATTACCCCACAAGACCTCCAGCTTTCCAAACATCCCACCCAAAACCCCTCATTTATGCTAGAAGCTGCTGAAAAGCCTAGAAGCAACTGACACACTTTAACAGATATATATACACATACGTATGTTTAACATATATATATACACATACAAACACACACACACTCTACAGAAAAGATTGCGAAAAACTCCTTGCTTGTCATTTACTATACGATCTATCAACATTTCTTAACATCTACATCCTGATTACTGCCTAGTCACCTTAGCAGAACTACAGCTGAAAAGAACTCCAACCACATCTCCAAACCAAGAGTCTGGTTCCAAAAAATTTGAAGAAAACATTCTTTTAGCTTTAGGGACTCAGAGACAAGAGCTATCAAGGATGAAGAGAAAAGAGGCTATTAGCAAAGAGCAGAGGGTTGTTTAGGCACGGTATATTAGAACAGAAGTAGGTATTAGAGGACAAAATACAAGCATAGTTGCACTCCAACAGTTACTGCACAAATAGACACAATCTTTTTCAGGCTCCTTCTGTCTGCCTGTCTGAAGAAAGGGATGAGACACACTACATTCATTTCATGGAAAGCTAGTAGAAAAGATGAAAAGCTGCTAGGAAACTATTTCTAAGCACCTACAAGAAATCAACATGAGTAGCAGACAGCACAGATTTATCAAGAAAAGCAAATCCCGTCAAATCATTTTAGTATCCTTCAATGGCAGAACAGATTATGTGGACAGAGAAGCAGCAGATGATTTCATACGTGATTTGAGTTTATTTCATATAATTTCACACATTCTCATAACCGAACTACATAAGCATGATTCACATGGAAGTACTTATTCCAAAATGAGTGCAAAGCTGGGTGGAAAACAACACATAGAATGGAATCAAGGGGTTTACTGTCAAAATGAGTGTGCTGTGCAAAGCTCCATACAGCTGAACACTGCATCTGGTGGCAGCTCAATACTTCAGTTATCACTTGGGACAGTGAAACATTGGGCAACTCCAGTCAACTTGAAAAGGATATGAAGTTGAAGTGACTGCAAAGAATGCTGGAAAAACATAGCTGAAATCAAAACACAGTACAGAAATTACCTAAAAAAATCCAAGTTCTCTCCATCACGTATGGCTATGAATAAACAACACATGCAAACAGAACAGGGATAAATGAGTAGAAGCTCTAACTTCCAACATAGTAGTTCTTTCCATTAAGCATTCAAGGCACATACAATTTACTTGTGAAATGACAACACAGAGCTGTTTGTATCCAATAAACAACACTATCTGAAGTGATCTTCAGTGCCTCACGCAGTTGTATCATTTCATACAATTGTTCTTCAGAAATCAGCACAGTTGTCTTCTCCCTCCACTCTTCCAGCTGTATTTCTCTCTGTTTTGCAAGTGCTATATAGAACATGACACTAGGAGGATGCAACTCATGGGGACACCAACACACCACTGGCACCACAATCCCTCTATTCAGAATTATGCCAAACAGCAAAAAAGCTCTCTGTTGCAGCATTTCAAACAAAATAAACAGCAAAACCAAAAACCCAACCCAAAGCAACATCACCAACACAAAACAAAATACAGGAACACTCCACCTATTACCTGGCATACTACATGAACATCAACGCAATTATGCTTACCAGTTATATCTCACCATGAAAAACACCTCTTTCTGAATGCAAGTGTGAGTGAGACATAGATCCAACAATTTCTCATGATAGCTTGGGATCACCCCTGTGGCTTTTATCTCTTTTCTGCACAACATCAAGTCCCCCATAGGAGGCCATATTTTGTGGCCTTTTTTTACTGTTCTGTGGCCATTTCTGTCCTGAGGTTTCTGACATCAGTTATATAATGTTGGAAATTTCCAGCAGAAATAACACACACTTCTATTATTTTTTTTAACTGCAAATTTTTCACAAGATTTCACTGCAGTGCCTTTCTGTCAGAGAACAGTTCAACAAATTCCAGATGCATGCTACTGTCCATTCCTGAAAACACTCAGGGCTTAAGCACACAGCAGTATGTCAAGAAGTTTACCAGCTAATAGTCAATAGAAGTTTCTCCAGAAGGTCACCACTAATGTGATCCTAGCACAACCCATAGAGCTTTTCACATCTTTTTCTTATGATACAGACGTTTTTGCTGAGTACTAAATAAAATGCTAAATTATCTGTGTTCTTTCCCATCAGACAGAATAATTTTCTTCACACATGGGATCGTAAGCTTCATACAATGCATACTTTATACAAAGGGGATAAATACCCACTGACTTCAACATTAGCTCTTGTTACCATGTCTGGTCTCAACTTCTTTGCAGCTACAGTTCTGTGCCTGGTCTACACCAGTGCAGCTACTGCCTATCATGGTACCATTCTTGCCAACCTATTTGTGGCTGCTTATTCCCACTGCTTCCTCTGCAATGGAAGTAGAGCTTTTCTGATCCTGTGACAATCATCTGGAGCATGTCATGACAGAAGAAAATCAGAGGAGGGTGGGTTAAGGAAGAAAAGGGGTTTTGCTGGTTTAGCATGATTAAATGGCTCAGCAACAATGAAGTGAAAAGATCGTAATGATGACAGGACCAGAGCAGACAGCTTTAATCACTATTTCTAATGGAAATTCATAGAATAGTTAGGGTTTGAAAGGACCTTAAAGATAATCTAGTTCAAATGGTGGCAAAAGCTTGCCACCAGAAAGCTTTAAAAGCACTTGCTATTGTCTCAGGCTTGTATCATAGTCCTCTTCCCATGGTCCCTCGGGCCAGAAACTTTATTTCAGTATTTGCAGTTGGTCAGCATGAAGACTATTCTGCTTCCCCCCCCCCCCAGTTTTCCTATTTTCATTGCTTAACAACTTGAGTTTGAATGTCAGCAATGATCACAATGAGCAGAGTGGAACCACATATCCTACCTCTGAAACTGCGGAAATCAGAAAACTGAGGGACCTCTGGAATCACACCATTTAACATTCCACTTGAAGCAGGATCATCACTAACATCACAAAGATCACTTAACCAAACTGTATAAGCATCTGTCACTGGTAGAACAAAGGAGCTGACAGAAGTGAGAAACGGGTTTTAAGAGTAAGTCCGAGGTCAGACCAAAGTGAAGACTGTGAGATGGAGCAGCCACAGCTGCAGGAGCCACACCCTTAACTCCCACCAAAGAACATCACATGACAGCAACACATCGATTTGCTAATACAGCCACATGCTAAAAGAAAATACTGCAGCATAAAAAGCAGAACAATTACAACTGCTCCTTACCCAAACCACGACGAGGAACTTAGTGCCAAAATTTTCCAGTACATGACACGCACTAGAAACTGCTGATCTCTGAGAAGCGCAAAAAAACTCAAGCTTAGGGAAAAAGAGATTTCACTTAGAGAAGCAATGTCAGGGTCAAAAGGAGAGTCCTATCTATACAACTGTTTGGAAAAGAAAGCAGAAATGCAATCCAGGAATTATATCATCGTTTTAATCTACTTTTGATATATTTCCCCAGAAGCCAGCTATCCTGCAATATTTATTTTTTACAAATACTGCAAAACACTGCTGAATCTGCTTATATGAAGAAATACTTTACATGATTTCATATTTAAATTAATACTATTTTAAACCATCCTCTAACATAGTGATAACCAACTCTCAAAACTCCCTCTATATTACCACACTTTTTACCAAAAGGGATGTGTAAAACAATGCTTACACCACCAGACAATAGGGTGGCAGACAGAAAAACTGAGCTTTGCATTACATATCGTATAACAAGAAATATTACAATCTGACCTCGCATCATTAAAAATCCCTTCAAATCCTTCATAAATATTAGCAATAAATTTAATAATAATAAGAGAGTGACAGGTAAAAAATTCTGAACAGGCAAAGCGAACAAAAAGATAATAAATAGATAGATGAATAAGTAAAACTAACAGAAACTGTAACAGAAATACGTATGGTGAATTTTGGACTATCACCTTGATCTGAATAACAGCTTTTTTTCCTAATACCTCACTCTCAACCCCACATGTCCTTCACTGTATTATACATCTTTCAGAAGTGAACATACTTTGCTTCAAAAGGTCATGTGTTGTCTGAGCATACTTCTGTTGACAGAAACAAGAAATTTTCCCATTTTGAACAGCAAAAACTTCTGAGCACAAAGCACTTTTCTTTCTCTTCTAATCTTTTTGGAAAGGCTTTCCACCTACCATATCTTGCAGTTAAGTTGTAACCATTGTGCTTCTGTCAAATCAATGCCTACCTTCATTGAAACTCACCATTACAACTACATTCTAGAATAAAGCTGATGGAAGAAAAATTAAGTAGAGTACATCTTATTCAAAGACACATCTGCCCTAGCAGCAGAAATAATTGCCCAAATTCAGTCTGAACAAAGTCAAGTTCAATGCCTAACAATGTTACTCTCCTTCCCCTTATATTGTGCCTGAGGAAAAATCTCTTAGGCATTTTTAATATATTTGAAGTACAACTGGCCCTCAAAACATTCTAAGTTATCTGGATTCTACACATACATATGCAGAACAGCTCGTGCTTTGTCCAAGAAAGGGAAGTGTCTCCTAGGTGAGGCTGTTAAGATTAATAAAAACTATAAGCAGACAGCTACAATACAACATACTTCTAGAAAGAATCTTGAATTCAAGTTAGTGACTTCTTCACAGGATTAGAGACCCCCAAATCAAACCTGAATGTATCAGCCACAGAAAATTCACAGTGGTCCTCAGGAGTGCTGCTGAAGCATGACTGGTGCATTTGCCAAGTTGATGGATACTCTACTAGCACAGGCAGACAACATAAATAGGAAGTCAAATGGAAGGTATTGTCAGCTTATGAAACATCATGATTATATAAGAAATAATGGAGAGAGTGACAGAGTCCATCCATGTATCTGTTATAAATCAATCTGAACTATCCTCCCACACTACTACCACAACTCTACCTGCCAAGAAGTGTCAAAAACATAAATGCTGTTCTTTAACCAGCGTGAGAATTGCTGCGGAAATTTGCTGAGAGCTGAATGTCCCATACAGACCACACTAAGAAAGCATATTGTTTCTGCAGGCAGGAAAGCCATAGCCGGATTTTCCATGAATCACTGCATTGAAACCACTTAAGTTAAAGGCTCTGAAGAGGGGATCTAGATCCTTTTCAGGCTCTTACACACTTTCTTGTGCACTGTAAAGACACACAGCATGCCCACTGCTTGCCCACTATTTATGATGAAATTATTATTACTGTTGTGGTTTAAAACCAGGCAGAGCTCCTTCACTCACTCCCCTCCCCTCTTCTTTCCCTCCCCCTACTCCCGAAGGGATGGAGAAGAGAATCGAAAAGAATGCAACTCCCACGGGTTGAGATAAGAACAGTTTAATAACTAAGGTATAACACAAATCACTACTGCTACCACCAATAATAACAATGATAAAGGAAATAACAAGGGAAGAGAATATAACACCTCATCACCAGCCGACCGATAACTTTCCCCCCCCAGTGGGACCAAGCACCAACCAATACCTCCTCCAACCACGCAGTCCCAGCCCTTCCGGGTAACTCTCCGTAACATCCTGGGCATGACATGCTGTGGTATGGAATACCTCTTTGGTCAGTTTGGGTCAGGTGTCCTGTCTCTGCTTCCTCCTGGCTTCCCCTCCTCCCTGGCAGAGCATGAGGCTCACAAAGTCCTTGGCCAAACCAAAACATCAGGCCGAAAGTCAAAACACAGCACTGCACCGGGTACCGAGAAGGAGAAAAATCACTGCTACTGCTGAACCCAGGATAATTATATACATACACATTAACAATAGAGCAGCAAGAGGGAACTCATATGAGAAGACAGTCCAATTGTTTTGTTGGACTGGACTACTGTACTAGAGGAAGAGAGAAAATGTGGATGTCCCCTAGGGACAGCCTGAAAGAGGGAGGAGGCCAGGCAGCAGATGGTTATACTTTCCACACATATGTATTGTGGGAATGGAAGAGCTGAAAGGCCTCCAGGAAGAAACCTATCTATGCCTTGTCTGCATTACAGAAAGTAATATTCTGACCCATCTCTGGAAACTCATCAGCAGTCAAAATTAGCTACATATAACTAATTCTGCCCTCTGATCCATAGATTTGTCTTCACAGCTGGAGAACCCCTGATACTCCAAATAAACGAGTGGAAACTGGAAATTTTCTCCTTTCACCTTACTAGAGTGCAGATCACAGTTCAAAGCGGAAACAACAGCCTAACATTTCTGCCAGGAATTCCTCAGCCAAATCCTGTCAAAAGAAACTGGTTCTCAAACTGGCAGATGTCAGATAGCAACACATGCCTGAAAAAAATCTCCCATAAAAAAACCCATAGGAAAACCAAATCCTCACAAACACTTTGCATGACCCTGTGGGATTATAGACAAACTCAAAAAAAAATTAAGCAGGGAAAAAAAAGAAAGTAAACATTTAGCCCATAACATCTAACTTTCACACTTTTTAATACTTGGTATGCAAAAAAACCCAGAAGGACCTGATCTATACCCAGACCTGAAGCTTTTGGGTAGCCTTCTTCCAGGTATTATCATTAAAGATAAGGTGGGAAATACATTCACCGAAGCTTCAAAGAAAAGCCACATCATGGTGTTTATATACCACACAAGGCTTCATACTCGGAGTGACATTAAACAATATGTCTAGGCTACATTATACTTCTCCATCTGTATTTCTCCATACAGGTAAGACACTAAGGGATATTGGTATGCACTTTGTGCAAAGAAAAAGAAGGGAAAAATATCAGCATAAAGTAACTTGAGTACCATAAAGGCAAACAGTTTTCATGGCACCTAACCCATACTGGGCTGCAGCAGCACAAGGACGGTAAGTTCAAGAGAAGGGATCATTCCACTCTACTTGGTATTTGGAAGACCTTATCTCGAGTATTGAGTTCAGTCTGGGCCTCCAGAACAAGACACCTACCAACAAACTAGAGGGAATCCAAAGAAGGGCAATGGAGCTGGTGAAGGGCCTGAAGCACAACTGTGATGAAAAACGGCTGAGGGAACTGGGGATGTTCAGTCTGCAGAAGAGAAGGCTCAGGGGGGACCTTATGGCTCTCTACAACTGCCTGAAAGGAGGATGGAGACAGAAGGAGGCTGGTCTCTGCTCCCAAGGAACAAGTGACAGGACAAGAGGAAACGGCCTCAACCTGCGACAAGGGAAGTTCAGACTGTATATTAGGAACAATTTCCTCCCTGAAAGGGTAGTCAGGCATTGGAACAGGCTGGCCAGGGCAGTGGTGGAATCACTATCCCTGGAAGTGTAGGTGAGTAGAAAGTGGAAGTGTAGACCATGCAGATGAGGCCCTTATTGACATGGTTTAGTGGTGGCCTTGGCAGTGCTGGGGTAATGGATGGACTTGAGCATCTTGAAGGTCTTTTCTAACCTGGTTGATTCTGTGATTCTACTGTCTAAATCCTGGAACAGACTGTTGTCAGAGGTGCACAATGAAGGAACAAAGCCAAGCAGTTGCAAGTTGCAAGTTGTTGGAAATTTTGCTCAGACTTCAGGAAAAAAAAGCCCAAAACAAACCATCTTCCCCACAAGACCCGTAAAGCACACAAGCAGGTGGTACAGAGAAGCTGTGAGCTTCCTTCCTTGAGGATTTTCCAAACTGGGCAAAACTCCAGGAAACCTAACACTGAAGAAAGACGCCTGCTTTGAGCAAGAGGTTAAACAAAATGACCTCCAGAAATTCCATGAAAGCCAATTTTTTCCAAGATTCTGAGAAACAAATGATTCTAAGAAATTGTGAGTTATTAAATATAAACCAGCTACAGTTTTACAGCACCAATAAGAACATTCACTAGCTGCATAGCCTTTGTTGTCTTAACAGCAAACTTACCAGGCAGTTCCTTCTGTGATACAGAAAAGAGATAAGCATACAGCATTTAATTTACAACTATCTACTACTAATGAGATCAGAAATGGAGCTAACACTGGAATACTTATAGTTCCATAGTTGCTTTGTGACCACACTGTGGTCTAGGTGATCTTCTTTCACAGACTCACACATCTCAGAAACTCAAGATCTGTGCTCTGAGCTGTGGATGCTCTTTGGAAAACTAAGGAATTTTTCACCCAGGAATCCTCTTCAGGTAAAGAACTTCCATCATCCAGTAGCTAGATGAAAAGATAATGCTCTTTCCTTTTCTATGGCCAAACTTCATGTGCAACAGGAAGGACAGAACATACTATTTAAGCTGATTACCTAGCCATGTTTTCCAGCTGAGACTGTGGCACAAAGTCTCTTACCTTATTTCTTGATTTCTGGCATGCATAACTTGCCATTCACATTTCATTCTCCTCTCATGCTACTGACAGAATCACTTGAACTGACTCCAAACAAAAGGATATGATAGACACTATAACTACTCAGCCTACTACTAGGTTTTTCTCCTCCTTCCCTCTGTTCGGAGGACCAATGTTTGGGATGCCTTGGGATGTTCAAGTCTCCTCTATACTAAGGAAATAAAACTATAAGCCAGAACACGACCTTGCAGCTGTCAGCATTTGGAACCACAGATGCAACTAGAGGCCAAAAAAAAAAAAAACTCCTACTAAGCATGTCCATTCCAAAATTCAAACCTACTCTGTTTCGAAGAAGCTTCAGTAATCAAACTGAGTTTACCTTTTTGCACATGGCCTAGACCTTGCAAGCCTTTTTATCCTTTTTCAGGGAAGATCCATCTGTGTGTTACTACAGTGCATTTTTTGTAATGATCCTACAACCTAGCATGGCTGGAAAACTGTATTATCCCCAATTTTCTTCCAAATATGACTCCATCTGAGCCCTCCAGCTATGACTAAAATAAAGAGACTCCAATTCACAAAAATATCCAGCGAGACACTATCTTCAAATCTAAACACAATAGGCAAAGTTCTGCTCTATCCCCATTCCTTTTTCCTTTGCTGTTACAAAAGTTCTTCCCCTTCATCACTGTCAAGCCATGAGACCACCCTGGTTTCTGCTGCATTCTAGCCTTTCCCAGTGTAACTGACACTTATCCTGCGCTCCAGAACAAAGCCGATCTTTAGTCAGCAGTGAAAACAGGATGACATTTAAGGTGGGAGAGTGAGTGAGGAAGGAGTTGACTGTAACAACAAATCCAAGTATGGAATGAGCAGTAAGTCCCCAAGAAAGTAAACTGAATGAAAGCAAAAAAAGCAAGAACCTTCACTGTTACAGGTCTTAATTTGAGAATGAATATCACATTCATTCTCCAGACCAAAAACAACAGTCTTCAGGGTTTTGGTTATGTGCTCTAATTGCAAATAGGATTTTTATTTTTAATAATTCTAACTGAAGAAGATATTGGGCTCTCATACATTTAAAAAAAACCCTGCAAATGGTAGACAAACATCAAAGATGTCTTCAGATCTTGAGAGTTCTGTGTTAAACCCCAGAAAGGCCAAACTCAGGTTTCTGGAAAGACAGCTGCTGAGTTTGGTCATGATTTGTCTTGTGTTGGTCCAAGGGGAAGAGCAGTATCAACACAAAAGGAGTCCAGGTACATCCTCACTGTTAACTGGGCATGTCCAAAAGAGCAACACAGATTCTTCATGATTAAGGGGATCTTTGCGGTTCCCAACCATCTCAAAAAAGGAAAACTGAAATACGGAATAGTTCCATAAGGCTCTTCTTGTACCTGGGGAGAATAATTTCCAAGCTTAAGACTGAACACTGTAAACCTGATGGGCAAAACATGTTCTACCCATGCAGAAGATATTTAACCTTGTTGAAGTATGCCAATGCAGCAAAGTAGAGATCACCTTCAGTATGTGCCTGCTTACAGCTCTCAATACATAAGCCTAGCCTGCTATTAGAGGATGTCTTGTGTGTAGTGAGGAGAATTCAACCACATGTTCAGCTTCAGTCACGCAGTGCTCTCCTCCAGGAACAAAGCATTCTGGTGTTCTAACCATCTGTCATGTTTTAAAAGGGATTTCCCTACCAGCTGGTAACATAGCCTGACTCCACACAGAGTAGTACATGCCTACAGATACTCGTCACCCAATATGCTTTGAAGTAAGAAACTATCATTTAAATCTCACTGCTTGAGCAGAATTTGGCACAGGGAACTTCTCATCTCCCTCAGATAAAGAGCTTTAAATGTTTTGTAATGTTTTTAATAAGAGGCTGCTGGACGGAAAACAGGAAGCAGCTGCCTAGTCAATTACACTTTTAATTAATGTTTCCTTTGATAAGCTGATACAGATTTAAGAATCCATTAAATATGATGAAATAAACTTAATTTTTCAACAAAACATTTCAGGCTTTCCTGTGGGATGTACACAGATGCTTAAACACTGACATTTCTAGCATAATAAATACAAAAAAAGTGTTAATAATTATGCCTTCTATACACAAATTATTCTTTTCACTGCCAAATTCCTGTAATTAAGAGCAGTACATTTTAACCACAAACGGCTACTTACCTTGACTTCACATTCTGTGAGAAGTTCATGCAAATGCAAAAGCAGGGAAGTTAGTTTTCCCATTTTTAATTTAGTATTTCCTTATTTTTAATTTAGTATTTAACATATGGATGCCTGTATTTAACATATTATTTATTTTTCATACTATTGCTTTGCTAGGATTTATGATCAATGAGCCAACAGCAAAAAGCTAGACTATTTTTCAAATGGAACATATATTTGAAAGAGACAGTGAAGGCAGCACAGGCTTAATGGCATCCTTTTAATGGCATCCTTTTTAAGAAAAAAAAAAGGCAAAAATCAGATCAAGATTCAAAACTGAATTTATCTCATATTTACACTTTGGAGGCTGCAATTTGAGTGAATGCTCGCTCTGGCAACAGTTCAGCCCAAAATATAATTTTCAATACCCCTCTACTGCACTCTGGGGAGACTCCCCCTCTGCAGTCCTGTGTCCATTTCTGAGGCAACAGCACAAGACGGACGTGGAAATGTTGCATTGAGTCCAGAGGAGGCCATGGAGATTCTGCAAGGGCTGGAGAAGCTCTGCTCTGGCAACAGGCTGAGAGAGAGCTGGGCTGGTTCAGCCTGGAGAAGAGAAGGCTCCTTAAGGGAAGACCTTAGAGCAGCTTCCAGTGTGTAAAAGGGCTGACAAGAAAAGATGGGAACAGACTAGTAGGGCCTATTTCAACAGGACAAGGGTAATGGTTTTAAACTAAAAGGGAAGATTCAGACTAGATATAAGGAAGAATTTTTTTATTATGAGGGTGGTGAAACACTGGCACAGGTTACCCAGAGAGGTGGCAGATACCTCATCCCTGGAAACATTCAAAGCCAGGCTGGATGGAGTCTGACCAACCTGATCTAGTTGAAGATGTCCCATCTCACTGCAGGGAAGTTAGACTAGATGACTTTTAAAGGTCCCTTCCAACCCAAACTGTTCTATGACTCTATGAATACCACCTTGCTCTTCACAGTGTTTTTTTGGTTCTCAGGTCCTAAAAAGAGGTGTTTAGAAAAAAGGGAAATGCATATCCCAAAAGAGGTATAAGACATGAAGTGAGATGGTGTGAAGTACAAAAAACCCAGTGAAGCTGTCCAGGAAGTTTATCCTTCCTTCTCAGAACCCTGCACTTAACCAGCTTATGTGAAAGATGAAGAAAAGTAGAAGATTCTGACTTATATCCATCCTGGGAGGCTATCTAGAGAGCTACTACTTCTCTCTCCATCTTAAGGCCCCTGTTCAGCCATGACTTCCTATAGGTTTATGTAAAGGAAAAGAACAGCGCCAAGCTGTCTGTGGCAAGCAGTGCCAGAAATCTTACTAGAGACTGGGACAAGAGCACCCCAGATACAGCAAACGAATGGCAGAAACAAGAGGGGGCAAAAATTCAAGAAAGCAGGTAAAACAGTTGTAAGTGAAAGGCAGAAGGGATGGAAAGGCAGACAGTAATCTTCCATCTGACAAGAAGCAAAAGAGACAGGTATAACATAAAACATAAAGAGGAAAATATTCAAGTGTATTTGCTAGAAATTGTTTTTAAGTACATCTGTGTGCTCCTGCAGAACGATTCTTTCACATAAATGGAAAGCAAATATACATACCTGAAACCTTTTTATGTTAAAAAACACTGTATTACTAAGCTTTGTACTAGAAGAGTTAATTACTATAGCAGTGATTTCAAATTCTTTATTAAGTACTGAGAAATTATCTATGTAAATTTAGAAGCAAACTTAAGTAGGAATTTCTAACAATCATTTTTACTATTACAAAGTCTCAGAGGAAGAATCTATGCTTAAAGTACACTCTTCAAAACTCATTTACTGAAAGCTTCTTACCTACGCCATACATCAAAAAGAACATCTGTTAAGAGAGAAAAATGTTGTGCGCCAGTCAAGCACAAAATTAAACTGTTAAAAGACAGCCGGGAAGATAAAGCTTTTTCCCTTTTGCAGTTCAGCAGATTGATGGCACATAAAAACCCATTTCAGCTCATCTTCTTCAAAACTAAGAAAATTAACACATTCTGATTTTATGAAAAATAAATATATTCATTGCCTTTTTCTCTTCCCTGACTCGGGAGGGGTTGGGAACCACTATTACAATGGTACCCCAGTACCACTGCTATCTGCATGTCACATCACTTGTTTCACATCACTAGTTTCACATCACTACACTGCTTTGATTAAAATTGCTGTATTTGTAACCCCTAGCACTAACAATGAGGGCAGAAAATGTGGGTAAAGATGTAGCTAATGCTCTCGTTGTAAGAGCAAGTTGGAATCAGACATACATATTCTGCTTCACAATGCATTATCTCCTCCACAGATGGTCAAACTTACAGATGCGTTTACCCTTACAAAGACACACTTACATTATCTCTTGATGAAAACAGACAAATCACCTTCACGTTTAAAACACAAGAATATGCACACTGGAAGTTAGCATGGACAACATGCAGGAGAGCCTAGAGTATGGAGTTACAACAGCAAAGTGATGATGTAACTGGATGTAGCTCCAGATGGAACTGGAAGCCTCAAAAAGGATTTTACCTTGATTCAAAACTAACTTTCACTCCAAACAGGTTTGCCATTTATGTTTGGAGTTCTTAAGAAAAGCTGCTTACCCTTTTTTCTGCCCACCTCAAAGCACATGAACAAGTGGCTGGCTTACCATAAATGCCTAAGAACTCACTAGCATCTGCACAATTAGAGTTACTGGAACATTCAACACTTTTGCAACTCATTTATATCTGTGTTCCAATACATCTGAGTCAGCTTCAGTTTTTAAGCATGTGCATGTGTGTGTGCCTTCCCCCCTTCCACCTCCATACAGTATGCAGTTGCTATACAGACAACTGTACAACCCTCCAATTATACAAGCCTATCAGATATGATCACCTGCTCTATCATGTAGCTCTGGGGCCACCAACACGAGAGGCAGGTAGAGCTGTTGGAGAAAGTCCAGAGGAGGCCACAAAGATGCTGTGAGGGCTGAAGCAGTTCTGCTCTGGAGACAGGCTGAGAGAGCTGGGCTTGTTCAGCCTGGACAAGTGAAGACTCCTTAAGGGGAGACCTTAGACCAGTGTCCAGTGCCTAAAGGGGCTACAAAAAGTCTGGAGAGGGGCTTTTGACAAGGGCCTGTAGGGACAGGACACAGGGAATGGCTTTAACCCAACAGAAAGGAGATTGATATGAAACCTTAGGAAGAAGTTCTTCCCCGTGAGGGAGATGAGGCACAGACTTTCCAGAGAAGCTGTGGCTGCCCCATCACTGGCAGTGCTCAAGGCCAGGCTGAATGGGGCTTGGAGCAACCTGGTCTAGTGGAAGGTGTCCCTGCCCATGGCAGGGAGTCAGAATTGGATGAGCCTTAAGGTCCCTTCTAACCCAAACCAGTCTGTGATTCTCTGATTCTATGACTCTATGAAAATCTCCAATATATATAACACCTACACTAGCTTATCACCAAAGCAAACGTCCATTAACAAATGTTCTCTTTTTTTCAATTATAATTGCATTATCTCAAAACTGGAAATTAAATTACTAATATGAATCACATCATACCAGTAATACAAATAACAACATTGGATTGTTTTAATTTTTTTATCAATGACCTCTATCTCAAATAGAAAATTTAAAATATAAATGTGAACTATTACTTCAAATTAGGATTATTAACTTGGCAATTGATTAGCATGTCATTAACCTGGTCTAGTGGAAGATGTCCCTGCTCACTGCAGACACGCTGGATTACTCACCTTTGAAGGTCGGTTCCAACTCAAACTGTTCCATGATTTTATGTCTACCAAGACTCCTAATGCACCACAATTATTTTCCTCACATATACCTAGGGAAAATCAGTTACTGCTCCCTCCCCAGAACCTGGACCAGCAGCTCGAGCAGGGTGGTGCCACCTCCTGAAGGACAGAGCTGTGGAGGTCCAGACTCCCACCTGGGTTTGTAATTGTAGTTTTAGCACCTTTCCCTGGCTGAGAAACTTTGGTGGCTGCTGTGAAAAGTCAACCATATATAAATATATCCTGAGTGAAATAAGCAAGTAATATCGTAACGATCAGAGAGGACAGCAAAAAGTAGAACTGCTTACATGTCACCTCCTGCAGTTTCTGATCTGTAATTACTGACCTGTAATAATCAAATAGGTGCCAAAACATGAAAAAAAGATGTTTTAGTTTTCCTGCTTCTTTCAATAAGGTGGGTTTTTTTAACTAAAAAGTTATTTTTTTGACAGCAAGAAACTGCACAAGCATCAAGATAAATTTAATAATTTTTCAATTTAAATGGGGGGGGGAGAAGCCAGAATCATGAATATCATCACTTATCAGTGCAAAAATGCCACAGATACAGCTCCTGGGGACAGCATGTTTGCCATGCTGTTTATGATCACATGAAAAATTACATACGCTTGAACCAGGCACAAACTGCTGAGGAAGCTTATCAGGGCTCACATTTTTGCTTTTGCATGGAGGGATTTACGAAAACAATGGCTGGGCAAGGCCTGCAGAGGCCTGCTGTTACTAAAACAAGCAATGTTAATATAATGTATCCAACATCTAGTCCAAGTTAAGAAAAGTGTTGTGCACTGCACTCGGACACAGTGCTTTGCAACTCTGCCTTCCCACATTTTTCTAGTGGTGACTCTGCACACATAATGGAACAATAATTTTGTCTAAAGGATGCCCTATGCCTCTGTTGTGTCCCCAGCTGTGAAGGGCAATAAGATAGGCACTGGTAAAGAACCAGACTTTACACATAAGCAATCTGTCGAAAGACATTTAAGACCATGGTTCTCTTACCTGCAATATCATAAAAGACAATAATGAAAGACAATATTGAGAATAGAATGTTTCTTGACTGCAACAAGATTATATCACAAAAACAACCTGTCCAGCAATTATTTCGGGTCATTACATGATTTGATAACACTGTTATATGTTGAGGACTTTTTCTCCTCATCTATTCAAAACAACTGAGCTACAGTATGACCGATATTCTTCATCAGGTCTCCATACTCAGTTGCCCAGGCCATGTACTGGATTATTAGCAGTGCAAAAAGCCTCTTTAGCCAGTAAACATCTGTTCAGTGATGCATTGATGCATTTGGTTTTTGTATTTACGGAAAATAGCTCACACGCCGTTTTTGTACTTTACTTGCTTTTTCCTGCTGTAAATCTAACTGCTTGTAGCTTCCATTTATATAAAACATTCTCAAGATGTTTGTCACAGCTTGCCTTTCACTTAAAAATCCATGGGAATATTACAAGACATACAAACCATGAAATCACTAGTTTTTATGATTACTAACCCTTTAGATACCTTTCACTCCTAAGCAGTTTCATCTGTTATACTGTTTACTTTCACTGTAACCATTTGGTGTTTTATTTTTGTCACAAGTGTTTCTGTCTTTGCTCACCTACAAACTTATGAGCTGAGCTACGTGAATACATGCATATAATCACTCCCTACATTAAAAAAAAAAACCAAAACAACTCAGCATTAACTATATGAAAGCATCCTCTGATGTGAGCAACCACCAGCCACATATAAAGATCCACAAAATTAAAAGCATTTTATATTCATTAACAAGACTTCTCTGAGTTCATTCTGGCTGAGTTTCCACTTCTTGATTGATGACGTAAATCCGTAACTCTATCCATGAGAGCAATTAGCAATGAATAGCGCTATTGACCTATTGACCAAGGCATGTAATATCTCACTCCTACACCTTTTACAAGTTAACTAATATGGTCATACTTCCCAAGGAACCCACAGCACTGTAGTACCAATACTAAGACAAAAAAGCCAAAAGACATCTCTTATTCTTGAATTCTATGAACACAAGTTCAGGGGAGCAGAATGACAAGAAACAATCAGCAGTCAAATATCACCACCAGCTATGCTACAGCTAATGCTATGGGCTGGTGAGAGATCACATCAGGGATGAAACTAGAGAGTAACACACCTGTGGAGCAATGCAGGTACCTGAGAGACCGTGACTGGTAAGAAGTTAAAGGCAGAAGCCACTGCTAAAGCAGAGTGGGTTATCAGCACTGCACTGACTTTGTGTAAGCGATCATGAGATGCTTGAATTTGAGATCCTCAGGTCAGTGAAATGAGCGTGCAGCAAGCTCACTGCCCTGGACTTCAAAAGAGCAGACTTTGGCCTCTTCAGGAGCCTGCTCAGTAAGGTTCCATGGGATACAGCCCTAGAGGGCATGGGGGCCCAAGACTCTTGGTTGATATTCAAGGATCACCTGCTACAAGCTCAGGAGTGTTGCATCCCAACTAGAAGGAAGTGCAGCAGGAGGGCCAGGAGACCTCCTTGGATGGATAAGGAGCTCCTGAGGAAAATTCAAATGAAAAAAGAGGCTTATAATAAGCGGAAGCAAGGACAGGTGGCCTGGGAAGAGTACAGGGATGTTGTCCAGGAAGCTAGGGACCAGGTTAGGAAAGCTAAGGCCCAGTCAGAATTAAACTTAGCTAGAGGTATTAAAGATATCAGGAAGGGATTCTACAAGTACATAGCAAATAAAAAACAGACTAGGGAGAATGTAGGCCCCCTCAGGAAGCTCTCAGGAGAACTGGATGAACAGGATTTGGAGAAGGCTGAGGTTCTAAATGAATTCTTTGCCTCGGTCTTCACTGGCAAAGTCTCTGACTGCACCACCCAAGTCTTGGAAGGCAGATGCAGGGGCTGTGAGAATGAAGACCTTGTACCCACTGTAGGAGAGGATCTGGTTCGAGACCATCTTAGAAATCTGAATGTGGACAAGTCCGTGGGTCCTGATGAGATCCATTCGCGGGTCCTGAAGGAGCTGGTGAATGAAGTTGCTAAGCCGCTGGACATCATATTTGAGAAATCATGGCAGTCAGGTGAAGTTCCCAACGACTGGAAAAAGGGAAATGTAACCCCCATTTTCAAGAACGGGAAAATGGATGACCCGGGGAATTACAGACCAGTCAGTCTCACCTCTGTGCCTGCCAAAATCTTGGAGCAGATTCTCCTGGAAGGCATGCTAAGGCACATGAAAATCAACAAGGTGCTTGGTGACAGCCAGCATAGCTTCACTAAGGGGAAATCCTGCCTGACCAATTTGGTGGCCTTCTATGATGTGGCTACAGAACTGATGGACAGGGGTAGAGCAGCTAATGTCACCTACCTGGACTTGTGTAAAGCGTTCGACACTGTCCCACACGACATCCTTGTATCTAAATTGGAGAGACATCAATTTGATGGATGGACCACTCAATGGATAAAGAACTGGCTGGATGGCCGCAAACAAAGAGTTGTGGTCAATGGCTCAATGTCCGGCTGGAGACCAGTAACGAGTGGCGTCACTCAGGCATCGGTGTTGGGACCGGTCTTGTTTAACATCTTCATCACTGACATGGACAGTGGGGTTGAGTGCGCCCTCAGCAAGTTTGCCGATGACACCAAGCTGTGTGGTTCGGTTGATACCGTGGAGGGAAGGAATGCCATCCAGAGGGATCTCGACACGCTTCTGAGGTGGGCTGATGCCAACCTCATGAAGTTTAACCATGCCAACTGTAAGGTCCTACACCTGGGTTGGAGCAATCCCAGGCACAGCTACAGGTTGGGCAGAGAAGAGATTCAGAGCAGCCCTGTGGAGAAGGACTTGGGGGCATTGGTTGATGAGAAAATGAACATGGGCTGGCAGTGTGCGCTTGCAGCCCAGAAAGCCAACCATATCCTGGGCTGCATCAAAAGGAGTGTGACCAGCAGGTCGAAGGAGGTGATCCTGCCCCTCTACTCTGCTCTTGTGAGACCTCACTTGGAGTATTGTGTGCAGTTCTGGTGTCCTCAAAAAGGAAATGGAACTGTTGGAACAAGTCCAAAGAAGGGCCACGAGGATGATCAGGGGACTGGAGCACCTCCCATATGAATACAGGCTGAGAAAGTTGGGGCTGTTCAGCCTGGAGAAGAGAAGGCTGTGTGGAGACCTCATAGCAGCCTTCCAGTATCTGAAAGGGGCCTATAGGGATGCTGAAGAGGGACTCTTCATTAGAGACTGTAGTGATAGGACAAGGGGTAGAGGGTTAAAACTTAAACAGGTGAAGTTTAGATTGGATATAAGAAGGAAATTCTTTCCTGTTAGGGTGGTGAGGCACTGGAATGGGTTGCCCAGGGCAGTTGTGAATGCTCCATCCCTGGTGGTGTTCAAGACCAGGTTGGATGAGGCCTTGGGTGATACGATTTAGCGTAAGGTGTCCCTGCCCACGGCAGGGGGGCTGGAACTAGATGATCTTAAGGTCCTTTCCAACCCTAACTATTCTATAATTCTATGATTCTATTCTAAGCAGAAAGAGCTTGAAATGCTATCTGTAAAGGTCCTTAAACACAAAAAGGACTGCGCTGCATAGGATGATAAGAGGGTCAGCTGCTTGAGGGATTCGATCACACCAGTGAGCTGGGAGGATGATTTCAGTTCTCAATAGATTTCAAACAGAAAGGAATTCCAGGGAGCAAACCCCAAGGCAAAGACAACATTACACTACTCAAGCAAAAACAGAAACCTGAATGCAATGATCAGAAGGAATAAAATCTTAAGACATATTAAGGAGAACAATAGCAGACTTACCTACAGCCTAAATAAAGCATTGCATGATGGACGTTGTGTTAAAACTGCCTCCCAAATTACGGGCCCAAACTAAAAGAGGGAGGACATTATGCTCTGCAAACAGAATAAAGTGAAAAATCTGTGGGCACAGACAAGAGGTTAGTTATTGATGCCAGACTGCTGGCCAGACATCAAATAAGACATTTAAAAATGAATCCCAGAACAGTGCAGACTTGGGTGAAATGACACTTTGTATTGAAAGAGAAGTACTTGCGATCAACGCAATTTTACACGGTGCAAAAGCACGCTACAGAATAAAATAATACATAAAAAAGGGCAAATGGAAAAAAATATGAAGAGGAATACTGGGGCAACCATAAGATGTGCTGGATTTTTCAAATAAACAAAAAAGGGGTATGTGAGAAGAGCAATCAAAACGGAAAGAAGCCTCAAAAATGATTTCAGGAAGACCAGTACATGCCATCTGGCAAAGCAGCCACTATGTTAAGGAAGATGGGTACTGACCCTTGACTAGGAAGAGCTTAGAGTACAATACACAATATTCCCCTGTAAAAAATGTATTTTTTCAAGGCAGGAATGTTTTCTTGCTTTTCTAGAAGGAAGGAAACTAAAAGCATTAAAAGATTTTCCTCCACACAGGCCAGCAGTTGTGAACAACTGTTACTAACTGGTCAGGAACAGCACAGTACCCACCAGAAGAGTTTGTCCTGAACTAGTTTCTCTAACAGACTTTTAACATACCCTTTCATTTTTAAGGCAGACCCTCCACAAAAACTGACCCCCAGTTCACTGTCCTCAAATTTCTTAGTCATTAAATCTGTACTTGAATAGTACTTTCTACTGATTAACTTTTATGCAAAAATGTACACAATAGTACCAGTAAATAATGTGAACGGCACAGCTGAACAAGGACATAGCTGTGGTGGCAATGGGGAAAGAACAAGAAGAGGGAATCAGATCATTCAATAAGGAGAAATAGGTACATTATGTATGTTTTCTCTTTTTAGAAGAAAGGCAGAGATACGTACACTTGCATATAACATTCATATTTGGTCTTCGTAGAAAAAAGAAATTGAAGGAAAGAACACAGATACTTTCAACTCTGTCAATATAAACAGGCATGACTGCTCTCATAAAGCTGCAGTAGTTTATTTGGACTAAACATTTTATTTTTTAAGAATCATCAGCATACTCTTTGTTCAAGAGTCACTCACTACAAAGTTCTAATACACAACATCTAAAACCAAATCATCTCCTGTGTAACTCAGAGAACTCTTGGAGCAGTTCTTACATGGCATGGGCATGCAGCAAGCACGAAGACCCTTCTCTTAACCACTCCAAGCTGTACACCTCCTGAATCTACTTTTCTTTCCCATTTGTACCCTGCTTTTACAAATTCAGTGGTTTTCCACTGCATGAGGAGCATTCCTGAAACACAAGATCTGTTTCATATGGACTTAATCAGAAAGATCTTCCAAAAAATTCTTGAAATTAAAACTTTCACAGCCAACAGACAATTCTCATCATCAGGAGTTACTAGAAAAGAGCAAACGAAGAATGAAATTACCAGCTAATAGACAATAACCAAAATGAATTAATTTAGACCACCTAATATGCACTAGAATAAGGTTAATGCCTGTAGGAAAGCAATTAAATAAAAACTGAAGCCCAGTTAAAAGCACAAGAAAGCAGGATACTGGAACCACCTTAATATTAAATACTTCAGGGCCCTCTAGTGGTTTAATCCTCCATATGAGAAAATCCCTGAAGAACCGGTTTTGAAATAGGTCTACTCAAATGTAGTAATGTGCTTTATTTTTATCACTCCCATGTAATTAAGGACATTTAGGCTGGCAAGCTTATTTACTGGCAAGTAAATTACCAGAAAGAGGAAAAACCTACAAACTAATACTTGTCCACAAAATCAGCTAATAGGTGGTATTTTTTTTGATGTCAGAAGTTAGTTACTAACATTCTCCTCCGTGAACAACCAAAAAAAAAAAGAATAAAAAAATAGCACTATCACTCTCTTAAACCTGCATCAGAATTACCTTAACCTGGAACTGTAACACTTCTTTATGAAAAATGCATTTGCTTTGTTGGCTTATTACATCATTCTACCTTCCTCTGGTTTCCACAAAACTGTCAGTGCACAACACAACAACAAAGAAAACAAAACCAACAAAACCACAAAGCAAAAAAATAAAACTAAGAATTGTTGATCTGCATCGTGGTATATTTAGAAACGCTTTGCACATACACCTATAGAATTGATTTGCTAAAGAGAAAGTTATCAAAGTAAAAGGATTCACAAGGCAAAAACATCCAACTGTTCTCAACTGGAAAAGGTCAGTTACTTCCTAATCTGATATTTTATTTGACCAAGTCTTAACAAGCCATTTTACTGCTAGAAAATACATTGATATTGCTTGCTCAGTACATCTAATTAGAGCTGACCTTTTCAACTTCTATGGCTTTGCAGCACATACATGAGCTGAGAGAACAAAAAAGCCTAGTATGTCAAGAGCACGCTTCACTACAAGTGCCACAACACCCCTGAATGGTAATGAATGCACCACTTTCACAAGGCACATTTTTGTAAGATGCCCAAGACCAAATCAGATGTTTTCAGTCCGTCCTCTCATTCCTGCCTCTCACATACACTTGCCCCTTAAAGCTTCATAGCTGAGTACAGCAACATGGCGATAAGTTCCTATAGTATGCCACAAAATCATAGAATCCCAGAATGGTTTTTAGGTTGAAGAGGACCTTAAAGTTCACCCAGCTCCAACCCCCTGTCAGGGGCAGGGACACCTTCCATTAGACCAGGCTGCTCCAAGCCTGGCCTTGAACACTGACAGGGATGGGGCAGCCACAACCTCTCTGGGTAATCTGCGCCAGGGCCTCACCACCCTCACAGCAAAGAACTGCCTAAAATCTCAACTCAATCTCCCCAACACCAATTTAAGGCCACTCCTCGTCTTGTCCCTACAGGCCCTTGTCAAAAGCCCTTCTCCAGATTTCTTGTAGCCCCTTTAAGCACTAGAAGCTGCTCTAAGGTCTCCCCTTAAGGAGTCTTCTCTTCTCCAGGCTGAACAAGCCCAGCTCTCTCAGCCTGTCTCCAGAGCAGAGCTGCTCCAGCCCTCACAGCATACCCTTAGCCTCCTCTGGACTTTCTCCAGCAGCACCACATCCCCCTTGTGCTGTTGCCCCAGAGCTGGACACAGGACTGCAGGGTGGAACTCCTGCCAGAGTGGAGTAGAGGAGGAAACATCTTTTCCTGATGACTTGCCTACCCACCATTTCACGTCAACTTTATTTTCTTTTTAGTAAAAGGGGATGAAGAAGGATTACACTGCCAGGTGGGGAAAAGAATGCCTGTGGAACAGACTGATAAAGCAACTCAGCCACCCAGAGCATGAAAGGAAGCTACAAAATGATGATTTGGGCAGAGTTTAAGTGAGGCAGGAAACATACAGAGTTGACTATTTGTCAGGTGGCTACCATCCATGTGACTATGATGCATCTGTCTTTCTTCACAATATGGAAGGGTGACAATATTTGTATCTTCCCCCCAGTACCACACTTTCCCTATGTAGTACATTCATTTTTATTTAGCTTTCTTTAGCCCCAGTGTTGTTAACATGTAAGATAATATTATCCTGACTAGTTCATTCAAAATGGAAACACCAAGCTCTAAGCTGGCTCCCTACAGCCCAGAGCTGCACAGTTAAAAAGAAAAAACAAAAGTGAGAAACTAGAATTTTCTCACAAGAATTCCATGTGCAAGATTTTGCAAGTTCATCACATATGTTCAGAGGATTGTTTTGTTTTCATTCTTCAAATTACATCCTACTCTTGCTTCATTCCACCATGAAACAGATACAGAAAACAACTATCAAATTTGCTCTTGAAATACACAAGTACACCAAATATAAAAGGATTATCAGTCACAGTACTTCACAATACACAAGCTTGTATCCAAGTTCAAGACAGTGCAATGGGACAAACAGAATGAAATACAGGAGTGCCATCCAGAGGCACCCTGACACACTTGTGAGGTGGGCTAAGGGCAATCTCACAAAGTTCAAACAAGCCAAGTGCAAGGTCCTACACCTGCACTGGGGCAATCTCAGGCACAGCTACAGGTTGGGTGGAAAAGAAATTAAGAGCAGCCCTGCAGAGAAGGACTTGGGGACCTTGACTGATGAGAAACTGAATGTGAGCCGGCTTCACCATGCACTCACAGCCCAGAAAGCCAACTGTATCCTGGACTGCATCAAAAGCAGCATGACCAACAGGTCAAAGGAGGTGATCCTGCCCCTCTACTCTGCTCTCATAAAACCTCTCTTGACGTACTATATACAGTTCTGATGTCCTTAACAAGTCCAGAGGAGGGCCATGAGGATGATAAGCAGGCTTGAGCACCTCCCATATGAAGACAGGCTAAGAAAGTTGGGGCTGTTCATCCTGGAGAAGAGAAGGCTGCATGGAGACCTCATAGCAGCCTTCCAGTATCTGAAAGGGGCCTACAAGGATGCTAGGGAGGGACTCTTCATTAGGGACTGCAGTGACAGGACAAGGGGTAACCAGTTCAAACTTAAACAGGTTAAACAGGTTCAGGTTAGATATAAAGAAATTATTATGAGGGTGGTGAGGCACTGGAATGGGTTGCCCAAGGAAGTTGTGAATGCTCCATCCTTGGCAGTGTTCAAGGCCAGGTTGGACAGAGTCTTGGGTGACATGATTTAGTGTGTGGTGTCCCTGCCCATGGCAGGGATGCTGGAACTAGATGATCTTAAGGTCCTTTCCAACCCTAACTATTCTCTGATTTTATGATAAATACCACTTGCAAAAGTTCTGTACAGCTGTCTACATTAATACACAGTTCCATTCCTTTTAGAGATCTTCAGACTATGACTAACAAGAAAAACAGCCACATAACACCACTTTCTGATCCAAAGATAAATACATGAGTTCTGAAAGAAATCCAACAGGTCATATCATAGGCAGTGTGAAAGCAAGTCTCTCTAACACGTGCACAGATCTTTCACAGATAGAAGTCATGAATTTCAGTCTAAATACAGTTTAAGAATGAGTGCCCAGAACTCAATGGGATGTGGGGAATTTTCAGCCCAACAGCAAACTACAGTCATTCTGAATGGGCCATTACAGAAATACACATCCATACTTGCTTCTGGATCTAAATTCCATCAACAGCTATGCTGTAATTAATAATAAAGGCAAAAAAAAACAAACAACAGAATTTCCATACAACATACCTCATGGAGGTTATACTGTTGATGAGCTTTTCAGATTGATCTGACAAGCTAGATGGAAGTATCATTTCAACTGGCTGCAGGCGCAAAACTCGACTCTCTAATTCTGAGCGCGACGCACAATCCCAAAAACTGTCAAAGACCACTTCTCCTGTAGTTGGTTGTATTGCCTGTCAAAAAAAAAAAAAAAAAAATTAATTTTCAGAGAGTACTTCAGTGACTCACACTGTTAAGCACAAAGATTATGGTGCATAGCGCAAATTTATATAGCACCCACATGCTCAAATCTGAAAGTGCCCTCTGAAAGTGGCAGATCAAAAGATACAATTGTGCTTTACAAATCTGTGATACAGTAATAATTTCAAAATACTATCGCAATTGTGTCTTAGTAAGTGAAAACAATACCTCAGGAATGTAAATGTGCACTTCCTATCATCAGACCATCACTGTTCAACTTTTATTACTAGGCAAACACATATAATTGGAAGTCTATGAAAGGTGCATGCATTCAGCCTGGAAACTCAGTGCATGCTACCGTGGAAACTCATCCTAGCACCCCCAGCTACAGTGTGACAGTCAAACATAAGCACAATCAAGATGCTTTTAAAATATTGAATTACAAGCAGCCTGGGCTTTAGTTATCAGAGCTCTGCCACTTGAATAATCCTGGTTTTAATCTTCACCAGACAATTCTGAAGTGTAAGCAGTAAAAAAGCATGTCTCTTCCTCTAAAGAACAGTATTTCATAGAGGAAAAAGTGCTCACAAGCTTTGAAACATTTGACTCTGAAAGTATTTATAGTAAAGCATCCAAGCTAGTAATTCCCTTCTATTTGGCTCAAACACAGATATGTTTTCAAGTGATCCAGCAGCAAAAATGATGTCAGGAATATTAAACTATCAGCTTCAGACCTCTTCTGTAGTTTTCAAATATAAAGCCACTGCAATTCCCACAGAGATGATATTTTACCTAAACTGCACTTCGTTAAAAAATAAAAAACAAAAAAAAACAAACAAAACTCCAAAGGAATCTAAAAGACAGAACAATTATGAACTTAAGAAGATAATCACCCATCTCTCAAAACCACCAAGAAAACAACACTCAAAAAAACCCCATATGAACCCTCAAATACTGATTCCCCTGAGAAACTGACTTACCATGATGCCTATAACAACATCACCGTTCTTTCTGTCTTTTAAGTTTTCTCCGTTTTCACAGATACAGAGGAGGTAGTTATCAGGGACATCTGTTGTCACATCTTCAACATCTAGAGAATCATCTAGCTTCAGCAAAGGGTTCACATGTAAGAAATGTTAAAAAAAATAGTACACAGACATTGGTGGATTATTCACAAGTCCTTCTATATTTAAGTCCTTCTCAAATACATTTTGTAACCCCTGCTCTGATTTTGCTGCTATGCCAAAAGTTAAACCAGCAGCTCATTCTGCACATGGGCTGCTTCACCTTGCCACTTTGACTTTATATCTACAAACAACGTGCACGCAACAATAAAAAATAACTGCATCAGTTATTTTTTAATGTTAAAAATGTTTTCGAAGTTAAAAATGCAGCAACTAAAAAGCAGGTAATTCCCCAAGTTAAGCAGAAGTCTAGATTTTAGCAGGAGCGCTAGATGTATTGAAAACTTGCTGCACACCTATCCACCAGGCTGGGTCTGTTTTTCATCCAGTTTGCCAACCATTACAAGAAGGTCTGTAAGTACACTAGCAGTTTTCCAACAGAATCATCACAGAGTCCCGGACTGGTTTGCATTGGAAAGGACCTTAAGGCTCATCCAGTTCCAACCTTCTGCCACAGGCAGGGACACCTTCCACTAGATCAGGTTGCTCCAAGCCCCATCCAGCCTGCCCTTGAATACTGCCAGGGATGGGGCAGCCACAGCTTCTCTGAGCAACCTGTGCCAGAGCCTCACCACCCTCACAGGGAAGAATTTCTTCCCAAGATCTCATCTCAACCTCCCCTGTGTCAGGTTAAAGCCATTCCCCTTGTCCTGTCCCTACAGGCCCTTGTCAAAAGCCAGCTTTCTTGTTAGCCCCTTGAGGCACTAGAAGCTGCTCTAAGGTCTCCCAGAGCCTTCTCTTCTCCAGGCTGAGCAAACCCAGCTCTCTCAGCCTGTCTCCAGAGCAGAGGTGTTCCAGCCTTCACAGCATCTCTGTGGATCTACTAAAGTGCAACCTTACAGGTATTAATCTAACTATCTCTTTAATCTAACAATCTTTTTAGCTCTTCATATCTAGTAAGTACTAGTTTGAGAAATTAAAAAAAAAAAAACATTAGCTAGATAAGGCAGCAATTATTAAAACTAAGACTGGAAGGAAAGAAATGAAGAAAAAAACTTCACTTGTTAAAGGCTACTTCTATGTAATTTTCTCTTTCACGTAACAGTCAAGAATTAATTACCCAGGTAGATTTTTAACAGTCCATTGATTATATCACCTTCTTTTCACTTTAAAGCAAATGGTTGACACCAGACAGCAAATTCTTCTTCGTTCACACCCTCCTGAATCACTAATGCTATGCATTCTCAATCTAGTGAAACAAGACCTACAGGGCACTGTAGACTTGGGAAGTCCATGCTCTGACTTCAGAAAGGAACTACAGTTAACACAAGTTCTGTTGTTTCACAACAAACCTAAAGCCCTGAAGAGATTAAATGCTTTATAAAGCCAGCATGTTGTTTACCATAACATAAAATTAAAGGAAGAGCATTTCCTGCTGCCACTCTTTATAAAGTCAGCCACTAGCTGACAAAGACTGGAGTCTGAAACCAAATTTATTTGAAAAAGGATATCTTCTCCAATAAGTGTAGACTTAGTGTAGAGAGCAGTCAGTTTCCGGCTGAAGAGAGAGCTTTTATTTTCTCCAGCAGCCTTCAGTGCTGCAGTTTCCATTTGTTTTATTACTCCAACCTACAGGCACACAAACAAGAAACAAGGTTAGCTCTTTGATAATAAATGTCTTTTTTAATATTACAGAAATTTGGTGATCTTTTAAGGTGTGCAAACAGCACATCAATCATTAAAGCTGAGCAGGAATGGCAGAGACTACTATCAATCCACCTAATGAGGCTGTAAAGCACTGCTGTTCCTTATGCTCTTTCCACTTCCAACTACCCTCTCAACTTCAGACCCTGTGGCTTCTTGCCCCGTTTTGAAACAATTTAGCTAGAGTTCACCAATTGCCAGAGAATGATTGCTGCAATCAACTTAGATTCAACAGTCCTTTTCTCATAATGAGAAAAAAAAACCACAAAGGTATAAACAGAAAGCAACAGAATTACAGGGATCAACAACAGGAAGGAAAAGAGAAAAAGTATTGTTTGAGAGAAGAAAAATAGGGATGTGAGGAAGAACAAAAGAGAGAGAGGTTATATAATACAATATGATGTATAAGTAATGTAATATATAATAGACTATATAATATGATAGGGTATTATATATGTAAATGTTAATAAAATTAAAAAATACAAAAAAGTATGGTAAGCTATAATCTAACATGGTATAACATAACATATAATCTTTATGAAATTCAAAGGCCTGATGAAAAAAACTTAGAGAAAAAACTGTTCTAGAAAATATAAAGATACTTTACTGTAAAAGGGAGGAAGCTTCAATCTACTTAAATTCCATGACACACCACAGAATACAGATATTGAAACAATGGAAAGTTAGCCATTTTAATTGCAAAAACGCATGATAATTTTGTTTCCCACCTGGCAGTTGAAATAAGACTCTGGTAGAATAAGCGCAAGTTATTTCAGTGTTATTCTTACTTAACATCATTTAATAAAAGCCAGGAATAACCTTATATCCTTTTGCTACAAGTCGCCGCACGTGGACAAACAGCCTGTGACTCGGTATACTGGCTGTCATAAAGTTATGATCCTGATGACAATATATGTTTAGTTCTTTAGCTGCAATCTGCAAAGTACAGGAAGAAGAGTCAGCCCGTAATTCAAAAGGCAATACTTCAGCTCATCTCTATGACAACACTGATGCACAACTACAATTAAGAGTCAAGTGTCAAAAGGAAAACATTACAGGAAAAAAGAAAAATAACACAGAGCTGAGCTCCTCCACCTTCCTGTCTCAGCATGTTGTCACTAACACAAGCTTCAGTATCACAGACTTCACGTCAGATTATTATGCTTCACCTTGACCTTTACCACCATAAGGTAAACCACCAATAACACATACACACAGATTCTGCAATACAGCTCAACAACAGGTCAAAGAATTTCCCTAATGCTAAGTATGCAGAAGGGAGTTATTTTAAATGCGGTTATAAAGATGGTATTAAGCTAGAGAATCAATTATAATATTGAAAAATCTTGATCCAACAGCAGTGGAAGCTAAACACTCCACAGAATAAAAATAACAACATAATAATATATGATTTGTATTTGCTTTTTTGCCCGCTGGCAACAGGTAGGTGTACACTGATTAGGAAAGTGTTGGCAAGCTGGAACCGCAGCCAAACACTTAACGGTGTACCTAGATAGTATATTTCTGTTTCTGGACTGTGACCGCACCAGCAAACAGGTAGACAAATTACGTAGTACACATCTGATTGGGAAAATTAATTCCCAGAAACTAAGCAAAGTTTCTCCCTGGTCTCATGTATGGAAATAAGCATAGGTCAAAGGTTGGTAGCAATGATTTTAGGACAGATCACACAAAAAAAACCTCATTAAAAACTATTTATAATTTGTCATTTTAAAATTAAGTTTGATGCAAAGTACCTGCCAGTTCTACAGATCAGGCATGTGTGGGTGCCGCATCTGAACATGCATCTGAACATTCTAGAACCTCATCTTAAGTTCTCAATATGCAGGACAGCAAGCGTAAGATTACAAAATAATAAATGCTATTTTAGTAAAAAGTTTATGCAGTATGGATACTCTTCAGTTTAAGTATGCAGAGATTTTTCATCTTGATTTCAAGTACAAAAAAAACTCACAAAATTTATGCCTCTCAAAAACATTCCTTCTTGAGGTGGCCACAGACCTAGTATAGCACTAACATAATGCAAGTATCTTTCCGTAATCCAGACAAAAAAAAAAAATTACCTCTGCATCTTCTCCAAAGAAGCGGTATTTGTAGCCACACTCCACGCATAAAACAGCATCTTTATTCTGTTTCTTCATTTCTAGGAACTGAAGTTCTAGTGGAGTGTAAATACTTTTGGTTCTCTTATTGAGATTTGTATCTGAAGTATTCTGAGTATTTTCGTAAGACTTAAAAGATGCAGAGAACTGACTAAGGTCACAGCGTAACTCCTCCTGTAGATGGAAAAGTAGAGATAGGAATTATTAAATAAATCAGTCACCCTTAAAGGCCTTGGCTCATATTGACCAAAGAGCTCAAGACCGTTCTTGCATTAAACAGCCCCAAGAACTTCAGCAAAAGTAGGATATACAGAATACAGTTTAGTTGGATTTAAAAGGAATTAAAAAGTCATGAAAGTAAAAGATTTTGCTTCACAGCTGTCCTCACATATCTCAGCTGAAATCAGATCTCTACTGTATCATGAGCTCTCAAAAACTCAGATCAAGAGACATGCAGGCTGCAAAGACTGGGCAGTCTAAACTGGCCAGATATAAAAATAAAGATGAATTACCACTCCAATTTACAGGTGAGACACTGCAGTGCAGAGAAATTAATAACATTCCAAAACTCCATGGTAAATCAAGAAATAAACCAATTTCAACACAAGTCTCAGTTCACTCTCAGGCTCCAAAACTGTATTTCTTCTCCAGTGTGCCCTTTCTACATAAGCTCGGCAGACCTCCCAAAATAATTTATTCTGAAACACAGAAAATCTATATTAGTTTCTAAAACTCTTTAAGAGTTAAGGCTTTGAGACCACTGCCTCTGTGGTTTATTATTTACAATGACATTATGTAGCCTATGCTAGACAAGCAACTTGCAGCTCTACAACTTTCTTTTGTTCTGTACAGGAAGCAGGGTGGTGAATTCAGTCTTTTGGAACAACACCGATAAGGTGCCCTTCACTTACAGCAAAGTTTCTCCTCACATATATCACAGTATCAAGTAGTGATAAAATCGGTTAAAGAGAAAGTAAAATACAAAGACAACACCCTCCACAAGTTTAGTATGACCGTGTCTCTTTTTACAGAGAAAATTACTGTAGCAACGCATGTGAAATAAGGTCATGAAAGAAAGTAAAATAAGTAAAAACACACATGAAAGTTGAACTGTTGAGATGGTAGTAAGTTAGCAGCTCACGGGATTTAGAAGAAAATTATCCACATAAAGAAGTTCTAACTCTTAAGAAAAAAGCAAGACACAAGCACTGAGATAAGCCACTTCAGGGAAGGCAGGCCAGCCCCTCCCCACCTGACTGCCTGGGCAGCACAGACTCAGCTGGTGTCCTTTAGAGAAAGATCATAGCAATACTTTGCTAAGTAAGTCGTGAGTCCTCACTATCTACTGAGTATATTAAGAAATAACTGCTCTTTACTTTTACTTCGCATACATCTTGCTTGCAGAGTTGCATACAGCTTGCTTGCACATGGTTAAAGCTGACCTTCCTTGTGTTCTAGGAAGTGAGTTAACAGCTGCCCAATCCCACAGACAACCTGCGACTGACTGGATCCAAAGGCTGTTTGGTGACAACCACCTAAGCATACAAATACACAGTGGCAATACTGCTATAAAAAGCACAACAGTATCAGTGCACTGGAAACCAACTTTGTAATAGGAAGGCAGAAATACTGCACAGCTGATACACAGATTAACAATCAAATCCGTTCAAAGATAAAGACAAACCTGCAGAAACAACAATCGCAGGCCCACAGCTCAGTGGAAGGAATGTTGAACATGCCTTTGCTCACCAAACTTGCACTTCCACTGCAACACACACATTTTTAACAACTTATGCCAGAAATATGCTGTCTCCAGTTTACAGAAGGAAGTCACTAAATACACTCCATGCATGTTTCAAAAACACGCACATATAAAACACATAGATTTTATAGCTTCAGCATCTAGAACTTTCTCAAACATCTGTGAGACATGCTAAAGTATGACTTATAGATTAAACTAGCAGGGGCAGCATCTGGTGTAACTGCATGGAGAAAGGGTCAGAAGTTAGCAAGCACCAGACAGACAAGGGTTTTAAGAAGAGGGACAGAGAAGTGATCAGTTTCCTGTGTTCTCCAACTGACCATAGCTACAATCTCAATTCCTTGTCACAACAGAAATCTCTTGCCACAAGAAAGAGATTTACGTTTTGATCTCACATTCACACAACCCAGACACTCAGCTTAACATCATGACCTTCAGACAGGGAATGTCAAATCAATTATACCACCTTTCATACAACCGCCTTCCTCCAAAAACACATACAAAACTTTGTTAAAGAGCAGTTGAGTCACAAGGCAACACACCACAGGCAGCTATGAGATGATTTCCAGGACCTTCATGTACTTCAAAGTGAAGTACTTCAGTACTTCAAACTTAGCAAGCTGACCCCAAACCCAACCAATTAATTATGTTAATTAGCCCCATAATTAGGAGAAGCAAGTACTATTATACTCTTATGGACTTCTAAAATGATGATTTTTCATGGGAGCCACCCATATTTTCTGCAGATGAAAAAAAAACAGTGATATCTTTAGTAGTTAGATTTATCAGCAACTGTATTAAGCTACATCTCAGCAGAATTCTACATCGTATTTTTGCAAAGAAAGTCTGCTTGGAATTTTACAGGTTTGTATCCAAACTGACAGAACTAAAAGAAAGCTGAGCTATAGGGCACACTGAACATTTGTTATTACAATATTACGGGTTCACACACTTATAAGATACACTGCCAGTGGTTCTGCTCTCTCCTTGCTGTTTTTTTCAGTGGCATCACTGAACAGCTGTAAGAGGCATCCAGCTCACTATGCTAGGAGTTCCAGGAAAATACCCATACAGAAACACTGGCCTATTAGGTACTGCTGCACTATTTCATGACAGAACACCAAAACGCAAAGGGAATCTCCTGCCAAAGCTTGCCTTTTTAAACCACAAAAAGTAATCTGCGTAGGACTGGACCAGAGCTCTACGTACCTTCTGAGCAACCTTTTTGCTACTGTCCCAAGACTGAAGAGGCTTTTTCAGTTCTGAACTTTTTCCAGTAATAGTGGGACATTTTTCCAAACTCAGAGATTCTTTCTTCTGAAAACTATCCTCCTGGAATCTGTTACTTTGCTGGTCCGAATCACTGCAGAATTCTCTCAGTTTGCATAGAGTTTGCAAACATATATGGGCCTTTTCACACTTCTGAGGTTCTTTTTCAGTTAAAAAAAAAAAAGGAACAAAAACGTATTAGCAACTTATTTTCTAAAACAGAATATCTATTAGAATGACATAAGTAAGCAGAGAAAACAATCATCTTGCTCTATCACTCGCTTCCCTACAATCCTTCCCCTCTCTCAATGCAGTATTTCCGCCAGCCCCACAGAATTGTGCATGCAACCATCTTGATTAACTTCCCTGGAAAATCAATAATCTTCACCTGTATTCTTCTTCAGACATGGGAAAGAAACAAAATTATTTTCTGTACAGATTATTTCTGTACTGATAAGTGCAAAGCCACAAAATTAGCCAAGAATATCAGAAAACTCTGGTGGTATTTTTTCATTACAGTTTTTAAGCAGACCATATTGCTAGTTGATGGTGTCTTAATGACGCTTCCAATCACCATCACACCCACAAAACTGAATACAATTCCCTCTTTAAAAAGAACAGTGAGGTTAATGCTTTTCAGTGAAGTGTAAGTGTAATGAACTTTATGTTCACTAACTTGTTTTTTCTGGTTTTCTACAAGCATCATTTACATTTGACATTGAAAGAGTATTTATCGGATATAAATGCTTGAACGTTTGTTTACAGCAAACTCACTTTTATCCTGAGTCTTCAGTGGATTACAGATGTCTTCTAGAGCAATTTGTCGTATCTTGGTCTTCTTTTCACAGGGTTCATTGCTTTCATTTGAGTTTCTCCTTGTGCCAAATTCAGAAGCCTAAAACATAAATTATACAGAGAAATTTAGTTACTTTTTCTCTTTGCCATCTTCCATGAACGACAATAATGCACCCAATTATTTCATAAACAGATAGTATGAAATGAATTTACAACACATGAAATCCTTATTTTTACCTATTGACTTTTTTATTTATAAAATAGTTCTTCTAACATTCAAGGCCACCAGAGGAAGCTAAATAGTGCATTTGATACCAGCAAATAAAGGGTTAACATTGTGCCTGCTTGCTTAAGCAGTCACTGTGCTTGGTGAAATAGAACCGTAGGAGTCAAAGTTGCTAGAATGGTGAAATAGAATTGTAGGAGTTACAGCTGCTAGGCAGAACTGCAGTAGATAAGATTCACAGCTTAATATTTAAGACATTCTTGTTCAGATAGTATCTTTAGAAAGCAAACGAACAAAAGATAGCCAGAGTAACAAAATTTGCAAACTTGACAAGTTTCTGCTTTAAGATACATAAAACCGGCTTGTACCGAACCTGACATCTGGATAGGACCCGAAACCCTATTGAGTCTGCGTGAATGCAAGAGGTTACTTGCAGTGATGAAGAGGAACTACAAGCCTTCATCCTCACGACCCCCTAACGACCACCACCAGGAGGCACTGCGCAGGCGCACCAATGGGACGAATGCCAGAAAACTAGACCGGAATAGGTTTTGCATATGTATTAGGCGTGAAGCAATCTCATGTTTAGGTAATCATTATATGTAATATGAACGAACTGAGTGGCAAAGAGGGCGCACATGCTTTTGGAGGAGCACCCCCCCTGTGCCTCAGCTGAATAAAGCATACCTACTTTACAACTCTAACGAGCTGTGGGGTCAATCCACGTGTCACATTCTGTGAACAATTTGGATGTTGTGCCAGAAAGAAATACTTGTAGCTTCTATAGCTTCAAAAGGCAGCTTAGAACTACCTCTGTGGCAGAAAACTGAACCAGCACTTAACAGATATTCCCACAATATCAGACACCAAATATATGTGTCTGAATCAGATCTCTTCTGCAGATCCTCATTCCCTCAGTTCAGAGTCCTCTTCTTGTCAGATACTGGCCTCTAAGAGGCACCTATGACTTCCTACGGGCTACATCCCAATGATGGAAAAGTATCTTCTCCACACCATCCTGTAAATGTTAACCCACACTTAAAAGACTTACCTAAGCTATCTGTAAACACTTATCTAGTATCATCCCCCATGTACAGAAAACAGTAGTTTCAACCACTGCTCCTTTAGAAGGCTTTTGACACATGCACTTTTAACACTTCACAAACAGAAAATGTAAAAATGTATTTTGTTTTGTCTCTGATTCATCATTCATCATTTAGCTTCATAATTGATGACTTCTTTAGTCATACTTAGCGACAGTATGCAGTAAGTGTGACTAAAGAAGTAACTTGCAACTGCAAACATAAACACACAACAGGTACTTTCAGCAGCTAACATTCATGTTTCATAGAGTAATCTCAGATGGTTTTGAGTATATTAGTGGGAAATTCTATCTCCTCATAACTACACAGGATCTCCACGCTCAGCAACTAAGCCCATAACCTCTACATAACATATCCACATGCACAATCCACATGAGTAGCAGGGCGTTCCCCTTCCAAGTCCACTATTACATACCACCAGGCTAATTAGAAAGCATTTTTTTTCTGCATGAGCAAAGGCTAGTAATCACACCTTCCAAAACATATCAGGCCAAATATAACAAAAAGGGTTGACTGGAGACACAGGTGAAAAAAGCAGACAGCTTTCCAGGGCCAGAAAGGGCTACAGACATTATCTACAGGGGGACTGGAAAATATAAACTCATGATGAAACCCAGTTGCTGAGAGAAAGAATTTTTTCCCCAGCAGCGACATGAAGAGGCTGCTGGACCACTGCAGCTCTCTTGGCCTTGCAGGAAACAGCAGACTGAGCTCCATGACTGCAGCAAGGGCCCAGGGGCAGAAGCTGTGCTGGGTGTCCCAACACTGCTGCAGCATTATCTAAACACTGGCTTTGCCAAGGTCACCGTACTCGTGTCAAGTCTGAGGTCCTACAAAATGGGCATATAACGGCAGTTTCCGGAAAGACTACGTATGGCTACCCTGTGTTACACAAGGCAAGGATGCTACAGCAAGCACTGGTTAAACTAGAGACCCTGCCTGATGAAGGGGCCGCCGCAGGGCACCCTTCCATCCTTCCTGTCACGACCTGCTGACACGAGGTACCCGGACAGGCCCGAGAGACCTCCTCCACCACACAGAGGAATCCCGCATGGCATCAGCGGGCCGGCCCGTGCCCTACAGGAGCCCTCAGCCCCAACCGCCACCCCGGGCGCACCGTCTGCAGGGCGGCACTCTGCTCTCCGCCGCTCCCCGCCGCTCCGAAGAACTTGCTCAGCACCAGCTGCTTCCCGCCGCCGCGTTCCCGCCGTCGCCGTACTCCCCGCGGCATGCCGATGGCGGACGCAGGGCCGAGGCCGCGGGCACCGGCACCACCTTCCCCGCCGGATGCGACAGCGGGCGCGGGGCGGGGCGGTGTGTGAACAGCCTCTGCCCGCGGTGCGCTGCGGCGTCCACACAACCTCCCGCCTCAGCAGGCCGTGCTGTCCCTCTCACGCCAGCCCGCCTCGCTGCTGTGCTCTCGCTCGAGCGCTGCGAAGTCCGGTGAGGAGAGAGGCGACGGTGGGAGTCATGGTGCGCTCCCTGAACTCCATCGTGGCCGTGTGCCAGAACATGGGCATCGGGAAGGACGGCAACCTGCCCTGGCCGCCGCTGAGGTACCGCGGGTATGGCGGGAGTCTACCCTCCAGGGGCGGCGGGCGCGCGGGCGGACTACAACTCCCAGCCTGCACCGCGGCGCGCTCTCTGCTGGCGGGCGACCGTGGAGCCGCGCGTTGCGCCCTAGGAGTTGTAGGCTTGATTGGGGTGATGCTCAGCAGGGCGGGAGAGGATTCGCGGCGCCTGTTGGCGGGACTACAGCCGGGGATATGGCTGCCAGGACCCGCCGGCTGTCTTGGCGGGTATCCCCGGGTGATTCAAGGAGGCGCGTCGGCAGGCTCTCGGCCGTGGGTTATCTGTCGTGCGTCGTGGCCTTGTATCAGCAGTAGTGTGGCCAGCAGGATCAGGGCAGTGACCATCTCCCTGTACTGGGCACTGGTGAAGCCGCACCACTAAGTCTGTGTTCAGTTCTGGGCCCCTCACTACAAGAGAGACATTGAGGTGGTGGAGCGGGTCCAGAGAACGGCAGCAGAGCTGGTAAGGGCCTGGAGCACAAGTGTGATGAGGAATGGCTGAGATAACTGGGGGTGTTCAGTCTGGAGAAGAGAAGGCTCAGGGGGAACCTTAATGCTGTCTAAAACTAGCTGAAAGGAGGACGGAGCCAGGAGGTGGCTGGTCTCTGCTCCCAAGGAACAAACAATAGGACAAGAGGAAACGGCCTCAAGTTGTGCCAGGGAAGGTTTATACAGGGTATTAGGAACAATTTCTTCCCCAAGAGAGTAAACAGGTACTGGAACAGGCTGGCCAGGGCAGTGGTGGAATCACCATCCCTGGAAGTGTTCGCAGACTGTAGATGACATGGTTTAGTGGTGGCCTTGGCAGTCTGGGGAACATTTGGACTTGATGGTTTTAAAGGTCATTTTCAACCTAGTTGCATTCTATGCAAGCAGAGCTGGGACCAAAGGTCTCGCTTCAGGCATGACATGGGGCCGGCTCTGTCCAGCCTTTCCTCCGCGGGCACCAGCGGTATTTGTGTTATGTTTTTGTTTCATTTTGTTGGTGTTTTCCTTGTATTAGAGAAATGCATCTTATTCATAAGCCATGTTGTAATGCTTTTTTTGTTTTCTTGCCAGGAATGAGTACAAGTACTTCCAGAGAATGACTAGCACATGCCAAGTGGAAGGTAATGGTTTTCTTTTTCCGGAGTTTTGCTCCTATCTATTAAAGTTATTTTCTGTGGTATCAGTCACAGAAAAGCTTGGTAATTTGATTTTTCCCTGACTTAAAAAGTCCTGCTTCTGCAAACAGCCTGCTTTCCCAAGTTTCACAGGTATTTTACTCCCTGTAAATGTGTCCTCTACAGATACTTTGGGTTAGGTGAAGAAAATGGAGCTGAACCTGATGTTTCAGTGCTGCAGGTGATGTGTAAATAAAGAGAACTTCAAAGTTGTGTTTCTCCAACAGGGTAGAAAACTCTGACGTGTTAAAAAGGAAAGGTTTTTATTTGCCAGTTAATCAGCAGAGGGTTGGTTGTTTTTTACAGGCTCTATTAGCTAGTCTAACTTGTTTGTTGTAGCTTAGCCTTGGCCATTTGTTCCACCCCTCTGGTCCTTTGAGAGTAATTTAGTTTGATTTTCTGAGTGCTGAGCCATCCAATAGCCAGAAAACCCTAACTGTACTGGTACATACAGCAGCAACACTCCAGACCTATGTCATCATCTGCGCACAGTAATAACTGTACTGGTAATGCACAGCAATAATGGTCAGGACAAGTAGACCAGAGCCTTTGCATTTTAGCAATATTTTAGACTATTAAGTTGGTGAGGTGAAACCAGTTATTGTGAAAAAAAAAGTGAAAGCACAAATGGGGTAAGAATCAAGGTTAAAAAAACTGATTTGTTCTGACTTGGTTACTAACTGCTGCCAGAAGTGATGAGTCTTGTAGCATTGCCTCCACTCCTCTTTCACCCTGACTTTGGTGCTGGTTTGACTTTTTCTTAAGGTGTTTTAATTCTCTAATGCAGTAGACTAGGCTGCTGTGGGTCAGTGGGGACTGCCAGTACAAGGCATGTGGTAGGAGAAGGAAAGAAGCATTGGGAGAGGAAGAATAGGACCTCCCTAAGCCATGTGGCGGGCTCACTGCTTCTGGTGGAATCAGGGTCATGTGAGACATCAAGCTTATCCTCACATTTCTGCTATGGCTGTATTTGCCAGCGTGGTCACTCTGTTTCCTGCGGTGGTTTTCTTCATGCTGCTGTTAAAACCACTGCCTGGCAAAACTCACTTGTTTGCTAAAAATTCTCTAACATGTACTCTTGTTTTGATTAAGTGACCTATTCCATATTCTGATTCGCAGGTCTCTTCCATATGCCACAAAGAATAAAAGAATATCTAATTTCATTTTGCAAACAGCCTTAAGTGAAATATTTTACTTACTGTTTAGAGAGTTGATTATACCCATTTTAATCTTGCATACAAAAAGACAGAACACAATTTTAAGTCTTCTTGTATGCCTGCACTGTACAAGTAACCCATAGGAAAAAAAAAAAATGTTTCACATACAGTTAAAAAGAAAAAAAATTATTCCATCCTGCCTGCCCATCTTTTAATAAGCTATGACCCAAGATCTAGACAGTGAAGTTGATTCATAACCTCTTAATGGGTTATGCTGCCGTAGATCTTCACAACAGGGATGTTACTATCAGTTCAAGAAAGAGAGTTTTTTGAAAATGGGGAGAACACAGTGCAGAAGCATCACATGATCTTGCTTTTAGTCTGTGTGCATACGTGCACTGGCCACTGCTGTGAATTAGCTGTTGGGTTAGACAGATCTTTGTTCTGAGCCCTTAAACATCTGAATGAATCTTTAGTGAGGAAATACATGCATTGTTCACAATTTATGCCTTTCCTTTAGCAGTAGTGCCAGTGGTCTGTGCTGACATATCTAAACTGACACCGCAGCATAGCTCTTGGAAACTTGCTCATGAAACTTAGGTGCAGGAGAAAGCTCTTCAGACACTGCTCAGGAACAACTGGAAGGTTGGTTCTGTGGTGTGGTCTAGAAGATCCATCCCCTCTTTCATCAAGAAGTAGGGAGGATAGCTGTGAACAAGCTGTTGTCCTTTCTCTAAAATCTCTCCTGCTATGTAACACTGTAGAACATTTTCTGTTACCTTTTGTGTGTTTATTTCTCTGACAACTCCATTTGCTTATAAAGAGAAACCCTCTTTTTAGCAGGGTATATATAAGAGAGAATTAATTAATGAAGGTTTGCATTTGATCAGAAATCATGCTTACCGGTGAATACTAGAATATAATAGGACACCTACTGCACTTTTCCTTTTCATCCAGTTTAACTGGTTCTTCTCCTAAAAGTTACCCTTTAACTTCGTGTTTTGTTGTTTGGGTTTTTTTTTCCTCTCTTAAATAACACCCAAAGGTGGCAATTATTCCTTAGCATATAGCTGGAATGATGGAACATGCAAACACAAAGTTGATTATTGTGTGCTGCTTGGATTTATAAAGAGAACAGTGATGTTTTTTCACACCAAGAGAACTCTTTTGAGGGTATGAGTTGGTCTTGCACACAGAGATTAATTTATGCCCATACTTGTAGCAGAGGTAGTGTTCGTGTAATGCCTGTGATGGGCAGTGACATGCCTTTTTTTCATTTTCTTTTAATTACAAGTTTATAGGTGTACATAGACTACTTTGACAGTTGACAGGTGTCAACTGCCTGACAAGGCTTTGAGGACGCAAACATGTCCTTCTGTTCATGTGACTAATTTGAGAATCGAGGTCTAAGCTTGTACTTCTGTTGACTGCTGAAATGGAGTTTGGAAGCGGGAGAGAAGGTCCAGCTGTGTCAATAAATAACCAAAAGAAATTTGGGACAGAGCAAAAATACCCATTAAGTAAGTGTTTTCTCTCTTATTCAGGTAAACAGAATGCCTTGATAATGGGTAAAAAAACCTGGTTCTCCATTCCTGAGAAGAATCGTCCTCTGAAAGACAGAATTAATATAGTGCTCAGCAGGGAGCTCAAGTACGTATGATGAATGACAGGCCTGTCAAACAAATAAAAAGTCTGCACTTACAAATATGTGTAGCAATGCATCATAATACAATTCTAAATGTAACATTTTTCATATCTGCTTAGGAAGCGTCTCTGTTATTGATTGAGTGATATCACTACTTTTTTTTTTTTTAATTAATTCACAAGATAGCTGTCATTGCTTTTAGTAAATACAAGTCCTAGCTCTACAAACAAACCATCTGACTATATCAGCAGTCTTTCTGACCCATGTATTTAACTGTTGCTCTAGAGCCTGGTTAAATGAGTGGCTCTTAATCGCTTTTTCAAAGTTTATTTTTGATGCATTCAAGGAAAAATAATTGTCCTTTTTCAGAGCTCTCTCCTTGAATGCACCACCTGCATTCATCCAGATATTCTTAAACATCAATGTTCACTTATAATGGTTTATGCTTTGGAGGATTTGGGGGTGAATAGGGAGGGGGATAGTGGCTTTTTTAACTACTTGTTTTGAACAAAGTATTAATATTCTAGAATTCAAATAAAAACCTAGTTTTATAGGTATCTAAATGTCTCCATTATGCTTTTTTTTAAAACGTGATATAAAATTTCAGATCTGTAATTTATAATGCCTTTTAAGTCACAGTTATTATTAGATTGTGATTTATTAAGCAATCCTGCAGCCAGGTGAGTTTTCTAACATAGTTTAGCAACAGTAGGCATTTCAAAACAATTATCTTGTCTGAAACATTTAGTTATTTGGGAATTCATGAAAACACATTGTACATCTAGATTATCACAATGAATGGTCCTTCAATTATTTTGCTTTTTCTAGGGAAACCCCTAAAGGAGCACATTATCTTTCAAAAAATCTGGATGATGCTTTAGCTCTTTTGGATTCACCAGAGTTAAAAAGTAAAGTAGACATGGTCTGGATCATTGGAGGCACTTCAGTTTACAAGGTACGTTTAGAGTACTCCTAACTAACTCATTTTGTGTGATGGTATAAAGGTGGCTCAAGCTCCTATTACTTCTGCTTTAGGAAATTCTTTTCCTTCACACAACTCAGCAAACCAGTGATTCCAACAGAACAAGTCTTGGAGAGTAAGATTTCAACTCACAAGTTTAAAACACTTGTCCAAGTAAGCATTAGCTGTTGCTAATGGTCCAGGGTCACACAGTCATTAGGCTTTTGAGAGCTTTTCTTAAACTTTTTTCAACCAAAAAACTCTTAGTTAAGAGGAGCAAATAGTTCTGCTGTCCTTTAGTCATTACAGGCACACTGGGAAATACACTCCATTTCTTGTTTGGCACTTGCACTTTACATGTGTGATAAGAATGCCATCATGCTCCTAGTAGCCTGTTAGGGTTGATAATATGCTTTGAATACACTGTAGGAAAACACATTTTCTGATGCTTGCCTTTGTGGCTTGTGCCTTTCATGAACTTCTCTGTGTCTTAGGGAATATGTATTTTACAGTAAAAAAAAGAAAAAAAGCAAAGTAGTTACATATTGCTACAGTTGTAAGGAAAATAAGATGCATATGCAAATAGCCTATAGAACACTGTTGTTCCTCTATCTTTTTTTACTTATGTTTTATAATTGCTTTTGCATGTGGTGCGTCTTACTTCATGTCCAAATGCGTTCAGTCCATAACTAATTATTACCATGTAGAGGTAACCTGCCCTTCACTCTCAGCCAGTAAAAGGCCTGCTTCCAGGCAATACATAGCAAGTTTATTTCTGGAGACAGATTCTCTTCAGATTGGGCATAACTGTCCAACGTGAGCAAGAGACTGGATCTGGCTTCTGCCTGTAATTCTGCAGGATGCAGTGTGTGAGCAGAACATTTACCTCTTCCATGCAATGGCTACATACTCATCTAGTGTTGCAAAGAGTGCTTATTTCTTCCAGAAGCATCTGTGTTGCAGACTTTTAATTTAACTATTTTTCCAGTGTCTGGCTGATACTTGGTAGGAGAACATGCCATTTTATTATATCACTACTCACCAATACTTACATTATAAATAGGTAGTTTTGATCAACAGTACTTTTGCAACACATTTCTTGTGCTGATCCCCAGGGATATGAAATTTCAACTGCTTTCCCCCTTTTGAGCACCTACTTGGGATATTGCAAAGGAATTTTCAATTCATTAGTTAAAAGAGTTTGGTGGAAACCATACACCTTTATCAAAACTTCAGGTAATATTTTCAGTGCCTGTACTGAAGATGCACAAAGGATTGCAGGAATGTTTCCACTATACCGTGTAGAAATGTGTGGGAAGTAAAATGGCAATTAGCAATTGAAATGAAACAAATTATTCAGTAGTTGCAGTTATTTGCTTTTAAAGCATTATTTTTATCTTGCTGCTTTATATTGCTCAAAGGTTTAGAACTGATTGTGTCTATTGGTACAAACCTGTGATGCAGAAAGTGTCTACTTCAGCAAGTAAGTGCAACAGGAGTAGTTTGAAACAGGTAGTGCTGAGGACATGACATTTCCACTTTAGTACTTTTGGGAGTTTAACCCAAAGTTCAGATGTTTCAAGTGAGGTAGAGCTTTCTGAGGACAGACCTTGATGAGGAGAGCAGAGTCAGACAACTCGTTCACTCACTCCCCCCTTTCTTTCCCTCCCCCTACTCCTGGAGGGACAGAGAGGAGAGTCAAAAAGAATGCAACTCCCATGGGTTGAGATAAGAACAGTTTAGTTACTAAGGTATAACACAAATCACTACTGCTACCACCAATAATAATAATGATAAAGGAAATATGCTACCACCAATAATAATAATGATAAAGGAAATAACAAGGGAAGAGAATACAACACCTCACCACCGATAACTCACCCCATCCCCCCCCCCTTCCCCAAGCCGGACCAAGCACCGACCGATACCTCCTCCAACCCTGCAGTCTCCCAGCCCTTCCGGCTAACTCCGAGTTACATCCTGGGCATGACGTGCTGTGATGTGAAATACCTCTTTGGCTAGTTTGGGTCAGGTGTCCTGTCTCTGCTTCCTCCCGGCTTCCCCTCCACCCCAGCAGAGCATGAGGCTCACAAAGTCCTTGCCCAAACCAAAACATCATTGTTATCAGCTCTATTCCCGAGCTGAAAGTCAAAACACTGCACTGCACCAGCCACCAAGAAGGAGAAAAACGACTGCTACTGCTGAACTCAGGACAGCATAATCACACAACAGAGGAGTAGAGAGCTGTTTGCACTAGGAGGAGCTACTCCATTTAGATCCCAGGAGGAAGAGCACCAAGGCTGTAAAAAGTATCATTTTAAATGCTACTTGCTAGAACTAATGCTTTAAATGACAGAATAGTATAAGTAAGTTTACTTCCCCATATATGTTGGGAACTCTTAAGTTGTGTGGCATCGAACAAGCTTCCAAGCATGCTGCACTGACCCTGTCTGTAGAAAGGGCTATCCCCTAACCCACAAAAGGGACATTCACATGAGAACTTGCTGCTCTCTTAGAGAAAGGCGAGGACATGCAGGTGGTATGGTTGTTGACACCAAGTGGGAGCTGCCTGCAGGCTCTTCTGTTACAGTTTTCTGGTTGAGCTTATCCTGTGGCCAAAGAATATGCACAGCACAATACAGGCGTGTGTCTGTTCAGGTTAATTGTTCTGTGGATTACTGTTTCTTTAATGTACAGTGATCTTTGAGTCAGGATCACTACAAAAGGGAACAGCAAGCTTATGCATGCACCCATTGAACTTTGGGTGGGTGGGCTCTTTTACAGCCTGTCACAGGCTATTGTGGGTGTTTTGAAGGATGAGTAGGAAGATGGACGATAATGGCATTCTTGGAGTCTTTGCTGTAGCAGTTCTGCCCTGGTTGATCTGCTGCCCTAGGCACAGGGGTTGAGCTTAGGCTGGTGGCATCCCATTGGTATGGGGATCCTGGAGAATAAAAAGCAGATTCGGAATGTACTGAATGTGAGGGTGCACAACTGAGGCTGTCTGTCAAAAGCTGCTACAATAGCTTTGCCAGGGCCAGACACTTTCAGAGTCCACAACATTATTCAAGAGGGTGGCTGATTGTCCTGTGGAGCCTTTCCGCACAGCTCCTAAACTTAGGAATTTCTGATCAGTTAATCTTGATCAGGATTGTTGTTAGGGAGCAGCCTGAATCAATCCTCCAGGCCATATTTCTGTAGGTGGTATGAGAAAGAAATGTGCACAGTCTTCCAGGCCTCTGCTGTCTTTGGTTTTCTACATCCTTTGTGGGTGCTCTGGGAAGCACCCAAATCCCAGGTGGGTTCCGGGCCCAGGGTAGCAACCCAGAAGCATTACCAGGGGTGATCCATGAACCGAGGCTGATTCACACATTTCAGGAGGTTTTCAAAGAACCTCAGATGGAAGGGGGATGCTGGCACCTTCTTTCTGCCCAGGGTCATTGGAGATGTTTGAACACCTGCCTTACCTGAAATACTGCATCTCTTCTGTGCCTCATGCTGTTCTGCCCAGATACCATGCTGGAACACAGGCCTGGTTTAACCTCATCCAGAGAGTTGTGCCAAGTTGGAGCATCTACCCAGCTGCCCAAGTGCAGAAGCCTCTAAGAACTGAGACAAGTAAAGGTGCTAAAGCATGGGTTGCAGGATGGCATTTCAAGACAGGATGCTGTCCTCAGCAACAGGGTCAAGGAATGGGGTGGAGGCAACAGACTGCTGCTGCTTACAACCTCTTCTTTGTGGGACTGCAAAGGAGAAGGGAACAAGCCTTGATGGACTGTCAACATTTAAAAGGACACACTGCAGCTGTTCATTGCTTACAGCCATTTTTGCCCACTGCGCCTAGGTTGTGAAGGACAGTGCTCTCTGGGGTGGTGGGAGTACTGACATAAGCTGTCTCAAATACTGTGAAGAACAGAGAAAGGTGAACTTGGAACAAGGTGGCCATACAAGTGCTTATGTCTGTCATGTTCATCCTGTGTTCAGCAGCTTACTCTGGGAGACTGTCTCTTGTGGGCCTTGACCTATGCAACAGGAAAAGGCAGAAGAAGTAGACATAGCAGGCATTTTGGTGGGTACAGGGAGGGGTGAGTAGAGTACTGGTATTAGGAAGTGAGAGCTGAAAAAATTGAAAACAGCTTCTGCAGTCCCTTGACCATTCAAAAGCCTCATCTCTTTAAATTTGACTTGACACTGATCACCTGATCAGGTTTATAATCTCCTGACATACCAGAAGGTTGCACTGTTCCCTCCAGGGAAACATTTGGACTTCTCACAGCACAGGTTTGCAGGTTTCATTTCCTTGCATCTCAGTGTGATGCTGGTACGGGATTTTCTGTATTATTCTGGATCTCCTGAGTTGCTATTGGTTGTGTGGAGGAGGAAGGAGGAGTGAAGCAGCCCAGCAATGGCCAGTACGTCACAGCAATAACGAAGCTGTTACGCACCATGGGAGGCACTCCATGATTTTGCATGAGCACTTGACACTTTGAGAGTCATCTGCTGGCTCATGAGTGCTCATTGTGTGGTGAAAAACTCGTGGTGGTGTCTTCCTCATTGGTTCTGGCATGTGAGTCCCCATTCAGTGTTCGAGCTTATCAGGCATGTTCCTGGAGGCACTTTGCTGGTTTGGCTTCATTTCCAGGCAATGTAGCCCATGCACAACAAGATTGCTCACAGAACAACAAAAGAACGGTGAGTGGGGACAATTGGAAGATTAATTTCAAAACCACATTTCTATTTCAAGTTAAGATACTCATGGCGATGCACTCTGTGTGGAGGTATCGTCTCTTAATTGAGAGATTCAGGACTTGGCTTTGACTTTGAGAAATAGTGCTTACTGGAGATCCTGATGGAGTCTGGTCAGTGTAAGTTATCAGTTTATTTTAACTGGATTTAAACTGTCGTTTGAACTGATTAAAAAAAAATTCATTTTTTACTAGGAGTAGGAACTGTCCAGCACATCCTCAAATATTAAACAGATACATTAAAAAAAAAAAAAAAGAAAAGAAAGAAATAGGTCTAGATTTACTTATGTGAAAAAATCATGGCAGTCAGGTGAAGTTCCCAACAACTGAACAAAGAGTAATATAACCCCCATTTTCAAGAAGGGGAAAATGGAAGACCCAGGGAACTACAGACCAGTCAGCTTCACCTCTGTGCCTGATAAAATATTGGAGCAGATTCTCCTGGAAACTATGTGAAAGTACATGAAAAACGAGGTAGGTGGTGACAGCCATCATGGCTTCACTAAGGGGAAATCCTACCTGACCAATTTGGTGGCCTTCTATAATGGGGCTATGGAACTGATGGACAGGGGCAGAGCAGTTGGCGTCATCTACCTGGACTTGTGCAAAGTGTTTGACACTGTCCCACACGACATCCTTGTCTCTAAATTGGAGAGACATCAATTTGACAGATAGACCACTCGGTGGATAAAGAACTGGCTGGATGGCCACAAGCAAAGAGTTGTGGTCAATGGCTCAGTATCCAACTGGAGACCAGTAACTATTGGTGTCACTCAGGGGTTGGTGTTGGGACTGATCCTGTTCAACATCTTTTTTGGTGACATGGACAGCGGGATTGAGTGCGCCCTCAGCAAGTTTGCCGATGACACCAAGCTGTGTGGCTCGGTTGATAGGCTGGAGGGAAGGAATGCCATCTAGAGGGACCTTGACACGCTTGTGAGGTGGGCTGATGCCAGCCTCATGCGTTTAACAAAGTGAAGTGCAAGGTCCTACACATGAGTAGGAGCAATCCCAGGCACAGCTACAGGTTGGGTGGAGAAGTGATTCAGAGCAGCCCTGCGGAGATGGACTTGAGGGTGTCGCTAGATGAGAAATTGAACATGAGCTGGCTTCAGTGCACGCTCGCAGCCCAGAAAGCCAACCATATCCTGGGCTGCGTCAAAAGGAGCATGACCAGCAGGTTGAAGGAGGTGATCCTGCCCCTCTACTCAGCTCTCATGAGACCTCTCTTGAAGTATTGTGTACACTTCTAGTGTCCTCAATATAAGAAGGACATGGAACTGTTGGAACAAGTCCAGAGGAGGGCCACGAGGACGATAAGTGGGCTGGATCGCCTCCCATATGAAGACAGGCTGAGAAAGTTGGGGCTGTTCTGCCTGCAGAAGAGAAGCTGCATGGAGACCTCATAGCAGCCTTCCAGTATCTGAAAGGGGCCTATAAGGATGCTGGAGAGGGACTTTTCATCAGGAACTGTAGTGGTAAGACAAACGGTTTAAACTTAAACAGGGGAAGTTCAAGTTAAATAGGAGGAAGAAGTTCTTTACTGTGAGGGTGGTGAGGCACTGGAACAAGTTGTCCAAAGAAGTGGTGAATGCTCCACCCCTGGCAGTGTTCAAGACCAGGTTGGACAGAGCCTTGGGCAACATGGTCTAGGGAGAGGAGTCCCTGCCTATGACAGGGTTTGGAACTAGATGATTTTAAGGTCCTTTCCAACCCTAACCATTCCATGATTCTATGATGATTAAATTTGGAGAAGAAACTTGCCATTTTGTAACAGAGCAAAAAGTTTTTCCATGAGAAGTTTTGTTGGTTTTGCTGTTTATTTAATGTCCCGGCTGGCCGTAACAGAATATAGATACTGGTCATAAAAAGCATTTGGGGAAATACTTCAACAAAGAGGTTTGAGCTGGAAAATTAAATTTCTAAGAATCTCCAAGGGAAGATTTTATCTAATATTCATGCTTGGGTGTCTTCCTATGCACTAGCATCTGGCATACTGTGTTTAGTAATCGAGCCCTTTCATTCTCCAGAAATGTTGATTGTGAAGTTGCTATTCATATTTAGTGCAGCAAGTCTCTCGCAGATTATTAATTACCCTCTTAAATAGAATTTCTTGACTAAGCATATAGGCTTCACAGGGTTGTGAATGGCCTGAATGAGTTGTGAATTTACTAAGCTTCAAGTCTCTACTGTACCATAAGGATCACTTGTTTAAAAGAGAGAAGCATTAAGAAGCTTGCCAAACTTCACTAGCTGATATCCTAAAGTACGCATTTTAAAGATTAGGTGTTAGTATGTCTGGATTTGCTGTAAACTATTAAACATATAGTAGTAATTTTTCTACCTTACCTGAATATAAGGCAAAGTGGGTTTGAGCTATGTACCTACAGGCATAGAGGCTAATGCGTATGGCGCCATGTTTTTTGAAGTGTTGCATTCAGTCTGAGATGTGACTGAGGGCTGAGATCCACTTACACAGGAGATGCAGACAACTCCTTTTTCCTTGCTGACGTGCTCCACCCCTGTGGGTGACAGTGCTGTTGCTCCCTGTGAACCGAGTTCTCAAAGAACTTGCTGCAAAGAGCAGGCTCCTTAGAGCTGTGTTGATTGAGCACGCGATGCCTTTCACAGAATGACAGAATGGTTTAGGCTGGAAGGGACCTTAAATGTCATCCAGTTCCAGCCCCCTGCCATGGCCAGGGACACCTTCCACTAAACCAGGTTGCTCCAAACCCCATTCAGCCTGGCCTTGAGCACTGCCAGGGATGGGGCAGCCACAGCTTCTCTGGGCAAGCCAAGGCCTCACCACCTCCACAGGGAAGAACTTCTTGAGATCTCATCTCAGTCTCCTCTCTGTGTGTTTAAAGCAGTGTTCTGCTCTGGGAGCAACCCATGCAGAAAACTGAACACTGCAGTAGCTTCTCCACTAGTTCTGTTTTAGGTGAACTAATTAGTGTGGCGTAATTCTATTAACATTTTTTGAAAGCTTGGTAACATTATCTTGTGTAAAGGGGAGACTGAAGGTTGTCATGGTTGCATTGACCTGAAATTCTTTCCCTGTCCCACCAAGCTCATGATAATGTTGTTTGATTATGCATATTTATGGTCCTGAGCAGTTGTTTCTGAGGAACATCCATGTTGTAAGTGCAAAGGTAACTCTTACTTCATTACTGTAATGCCACAGAATTTTCGTAGACTCATAGAATCCCAAACTGGTTTGGGTTGGAAAGGACCTTAAATCTCACCCAGTTCTAACCCCCTGCCATGGGCAGCAACACTTCCACTAGACCAGGTTGCTCAAAGCAACCATCCTCTATTTTCTCACATGTAGTTGTGTAGCCTTGTGTAGTTGCCTGATCAGAAACACAGGAATAGGAACACATTTTCCTGTTTTCCTGTACTTCGATGACCTCCTATGACAACACTTCTTTGAGCATTCTTCTAGTGCAATCCCCTAATATCTCTTTCACAGAAAAAAGTGGCAGGATCACAGCAGTGAGACAGCATTGTTTTCCCAAAGACATTTATGTTTTGTAAAAATACATCTGTGACTACTCTAGTTATGCCTTCAGTGTTCATTACATCTTGTTCTTACATAGTTGTAAATAAAATCTGAGGAAACAGAAATACAACGGGCTAGTGGATTAACTAATAATTTCTTTCTAAAGTTTAAGAATCTTCTTTAATTTAGCATCTTTATACCTTCCTAGGCTTGAGAGGGACATATCAAGCCTTTGTAGTAGAATCTTCAAAATAAACTCAGAGGACTTTTAATGTAGAAAGAAAGGTGTAATACTGCTTTTGTGTTCATTCTTGTGGAAAAACATACTGATTTTATATCCCTCTGGGAAAAAATAATGACTAAAAAAGGTTAATATATGAGTCACTTGCAGACACAAATCAAAATGAGCATGACCAGCTATGAAAGGTGGTTTTGTCAAGTTCTTTATCAAAGTTGCTTGCAGAGATGATAAAGGAAAATATTTAAAAGGCCCTCCTTTAAGACTAACACATGGAAAACCCTGGTGACTAAAGTGTATCTGTTTCTGTAAGGACAAAATGATGAGGCTTTTCAATAACAGGCATAGAATCATTTTGTTGCCCTTATCCCTGTCAGAGAGCTGGCAGTGGAAGCTACCACGGTGTCTCCTCCCTCACTAGGCTCAGCCTTCATGGACTGGGAAAGACAGGCTGCTCCACACATCATTAAGCTGAGCCCTAGCAGTGTGGGAAGGAAGGATTTTTGAAGGTGATGATTCTCCTGGTGATCAACACAACTCTCCCAATAGCCCAAGTTTAACTTAGCAAGTCCTTTTACCTAAGCAAGATGTAGAACTTGTGAGAACTTCACCTGTGAGATTTTTCTTTAATGTATAAAATATTTTTCTTTTATACTCTTGTGTCTTCAAATGGAGCTTGCCTGTATTATTCAATACATTAGAAAGGCTGAAAACCAGAATGCAAACCAACAGATAATTTATTTTGAAATTTTTTTAGTGTTTTTTCATAGAACCATAGAATAGTTAGGGTTGGAAAGGACCTTAAGATCATCTAGTTCCAACCCCCCTGCCATGTTTTGTTTGGATTGGCAATGTTGTTGTCTAGAAAGACACTTGAAAAAGAAGTGCCTCACACAATTACTTTGGCTCTTTCACTTATTCTGTGTAATCAATACAAGATGAGAAAGCAGAATCAGGGTGTATATGTCCTAAAAACCTGTGAATCTTTAAATGACTAGAAATGATATGTCCCTTTGACAGCAATTGGTTGCTATCCCCACTAGTTTAACAGTGGTTTGGTGACTGTGTATCTGTAAAAGATTAATATTCCATATAATAATGCTAGAACTACTTGTAATACAGGGCTGTTCTTGCAGAGCTTCAGGGCTGTTTTAACCCACAATCAGAAACTGATTCAAGGCAGTAGTCTTGCACATGCAAACATAATTAACCTTGTATGGTTGTCGGTCCAATGCAGATGGAAATTATGGGGAAGGTGATCCTTAGGTCATCTCTTTTTCACTTTATACTTCAGAGGTAGGCCTGACAAGAGCATACTGGAAGTGAGCAGAAAGACGAGGGTATGCTAAAATCTTTTCACAGGGTATGGAGATTTATGTGAGTAATAAAGGACACTGGCTGACATACAGGGTTGATGTACCTGGCACAACAAGAGAGAGTCCGTCTCTTGTGGAAAGTCATTTCTGGTCCTGAGACTCCAGGCACAGTGTAAATAGGCCACACTTTAGTGAGAAAACAAAAAAAAAAACAACAACTCAGCATTGCTTTTCCCTTTTGCATCAGGCTTTAATATTTTTAAAGGTTCAGCGGCTGCTACACAAAGAATCAAATATGTATGCAGAGCAAAAACATACACAGCTCCCAGGGGAAACCAGTGCAGGTACAAATACAGTCCAAGAATAACTGCAGCAAAATTAATAAATAACAATAAATTTAAAATAACAATAAATTAATAAATAACAATAAATTAAAATCATGCCAAGAGTAACTTTGAGACTCAGCATGGCAATGGAGTGAGTGGAATGTAATGACTATGGAGTGAGGATGCAGATTTTTCCAATGTACAGAAGCGTGAGCTCAGAGAAGTCTTACTTCTAAATGTCTCCTCCTTTTGCCTTGGTACCATTATTTCCAACAAGTTCTGTATCACTGTCTGTCTTTTCCATCACGTAAATTATCCTCACATTTACAAATAAACAAAGCCAAAAAAGGCCATACTGGTCTTCTACTTACTGGAAACGGTTTGTCTGTTGAATATTTTGCTAACTTCTCACAGTATTGTCTGACCGCCATAAATGTATCTAGTTACTTCACATTCTATTTAAATATTCAAGATTATATACATCTATACCTTCATATTATGTATATGTTACATTAAAACAGAGTCATTCACCCTATTCTGTTCATTAGAGTAAGTACGCATGATGTCTATTTCCTTGATTAAATTCAGAGTAGGTATGCCAGTGTTCTATCAAATCAGCACAGTGTGTCCTCTAACTTGTTTTCTGTACCAAAGAAGTGGTGAAACTGATAGAGGGGGCTGAAAAGGGCAAGAGTGAATTGAGTGTTAATGAGGAACTACTTTAATCTTCATGAAGGTGCCGAAGTTGTGATCACGTACCTTCCCCATATTGCCAGGTCCAGAGCAGAAGTTTGCAGAGACCGCATCAGAGTCCAGTGCTCTCTGAACACGTTCCTTTAGGGACTCCACGCATGAAAGGTTTCATGTTTGGTATAAAATTTACTTTTCTGAAGCTATCATCAGGGAACACATGGGAACAGGTGCTCCCAAAGGGGCAGGAGATAGAACCCATGGGCAACATAATCTGAGTGATGTGACGGGGCCTCACCAGCCAGGTCTTATGGTAATGAGGCAGGTCCACAGAATGGGAGCAGGCCCCACTAAGGAAACCAGAGTCAGACATAGCCCTGGGATGACTGGGCAGGGCCATGGGAACAGTCAAGCCCAGGCTGGCATGTCAGCCCATGATGTGACTCAGCTACATACTTAAATCCCAATACAAGTGAAGATTACACTTAGCAGAGTAGAGCAACCAAATATAAATCATATCATAGAATCCTAGAATGTTTGGGTTGGAAGGGACCTTAAAGCTCATCCAGTTCCACCCCCTGTCACAGGTGGGGACACCTTCCACTAGACCAGGTTGCTCCAAACCCCATCCAGCCTCGCCTTGAACACTGCCAGGGATGGGGCAGCCACAGCTTCTCTGGGCAGCCTGTGCCAGTGCCTCACCACCCTCACACAGAAGAACTTCTGCCTAAAATCTCATCTCAATCTCCCCCTGGTCAGTTTAAAGTCATTCTCACTTGTCCTGTCTTTACAGGCCCTTGTCAAAAGCCCTCTCCAGCTTACTGTTTGGCCCCTTTAGGAACTGGTAGCTGCTCCAAGATCTCCCTTCTCTTCTCCAGGCTGAAAAAGCCCCGCTTGCTCAGCCCAACTTCATTTTTTGTCCTAAACATTGTCTTCAGGTTGCTCATTGAGACTAGGCCATATGGCTGCTGTCTTTTCACAGGACTACCCATCTTCTTCTCTTAATTTCCATCTTAATTTAGAGCCTAAGCTCTAAGAACAGGTATTGCTGTCACATACCATGTGGAACTGCCACAAAGTGAAGTTATCCCTTTGAAAGTGCTCTTGGGCAAAGTCCAAAGGAGATTTACAGTTCAGTTTTCACTGCTTTGCTTAAATCCTGAAAACAGTAACTGAGTTTTAGGTTTAAATAACATATTTGATGTACAATCTACAAAGAGACTCTTCCCTCTTAAGTTTTTTTGAAAGCTGTCATGGTGACAGTTGAAGGCAGAACAAGAATTTGGAGAGTTGGCAAAGAAGGCTAGTGTTCCAAGTAAGAAGTTAACACTTGATAGTATCTTACAGACAAATAGCATTGTAAAACAAGGATACTAAAACTTCCTGGAAAAGCCCACTACTTCATGCATGGTTGAACTGTTTTACAGGGAACAACACAATTTTAATTGTTTCTGTTGTTTTTAAAGGCAGCAATGGAGAAGCCAATTAATCACCGACTGTTTGTGACAAGAATTTTGCAGGAATTTGAAAGTGACACATTTTTTCCAGAAATCAACTACAAAGACTACAAACTTCTGATGGAGTAAGTATCAAGGTGCATTCCAGGCTTGTATTCAGAGTAAGATTTCCATCCAGTGTCAAAAGTTACTTCTTTCTCTTGAGTAATTTATTTCTTCCTGACAAACTTAGCAGGAACAAGTATTAAACTGTAAGCTTCTGCCATTTGCTGTGGTGGTTTTTGTGTTGTCATATTCCAGTCATCCTGTTATGTCCTCTCCAATGAGATTACATCCAACAGGCAGCAGGGAGGTGGCAGAAACGAAAACGCCTGCCTCAGGAACCAGACTTTTTAAATAACGTGTTCTAGGCTTTAATGAAAATATTGGGGGGTTTTGATGAAGCCGTAAAGGTGTGTTTTTGCTTCAGAGTATGCTTTTTTGATTTAAAAAGTCTTGATTTAAAAAGATGTGTGTACAAGTGTACCAGTAAGAATCAGCATGATTCTTAATAGTTTGTGCTTAGTATACCTGATGTAAAGTCAAACAATTCTCTTTTCTAATTGATAGAATAAATTACAGATGACTCATATTGATATTTTTATCTACTTGTTGGCTTTTGCTTTCTCTTCTCCCCCTCTCTCCAGGTACCCAGGTGTCCCTGCTGATATCCAAGAAGAGAATGGCATTCAGTACAAATTTGAAGTGTATGAAAAAGCTGTCCTGGCACAATAAATGAGGTTTCCTGTACTGCTGTTTAAGAGCAGGCATTTTAAATTATGATGTCTTTTTGAGTGCAAATACATAGTACGTCATTGAAAGAAAATCCTACTTGATAGTACAACACCTCAGTAGTGAATGATTCCAGTTAGCATACCCCAACTCTGAATATATACTCTGCAGTAGAAATACAGAATTGTAGAATCATAGAATAGTTTGAGTAGGAAGTGACCTTCAAAGGCCATCTAAGTCCAACTCCTCTGCAATGAGCAGAGACATCTTAATCTGGATCAGGTTGCCCAGAATTACATCCAGCCTGGCTGTGAATGCCTTGAATATGTTTCTCCCTCACATTCAGACTGAATCTCCCCTCCGCCAGTACCCTTAAGTCCTCCTCAGGGGTACTCAATTCCTCCATCCCCAGCCTATATTGATACTGGGGGTTGCCACAACTGGAGTGTGGGACGCTGCACTTGGCCGCATTGAACCTCAGGAGGTTTACATGACCCCACATCTCCAGCATGTGCATTTCCCTGTGGATCCCATCCTGTCCCCTGGGCATGTCAACTGTACCATTCAGCTTCATGTCACCTGCAAACGTGCTGATGACATACTCGATCCCGTTGTCTGTATCATCGATGAAGGTATTAAACAGGGTTGGTCCCAGTACCAACACCTGAGGGATGCCAGCTGTCACTGGTGTCCGTCCAGACACTGAGCCATTGACCACTACCCTCTGGATGTGACCATTCATCCAATTCCTCATCCACCAAACAATCCACCCATTAATTCGTATCTCTGCAATTACAAGGGCAGTAAGCAGTGTGAAAGAGGGAGCTCTAAGGAGCACCGCAACTAAGGCTACCTGAGACATTGCATTCGTCTTTACAATCTGTGGCAGCATCCCTAACAATTCCATGAGTAGTGAAGGCACTAGGCTGCATCAGAATGTCTCTACCTGAGCAAAGCTTTTGAATATTTCCTGATTCAAAACATCTGATAGTGCAAAAGTGTCATAACTCCTGAGTTTGACTGGGGTGGTATGTACACTTACAACAATCTTTAAAACATACTGGCATAGAGGAAAAAGTAAGCAATTGTAAGAAGAAATGGGAGTGTGGAAGTCTCAGGCAGCAGTTGAGGTATCCATTGATTCTTCACAGAAAACCTCTCCAGTCATTTTTACCATCCTGGGTACACAGCCTTTGCTGAAAACACTGAATTACAAACTGATCTGTGTGGTGGATTGACCCTGGCTGGAGGTCAGGCGCCCACCGAAGCTACTCCATCACTCCCCGCTCAGCTGAAAATACCACAAGGTGCTTGAGGATCAAGGTAAGAACGGGGAGAGATCATTCACCAGTTACTGTCATTGGCAAAACAAGACTCCACTTAGGGAAATCAGTTTAACTTACTACCAATCAAATCAGAGTGGGTAGTGAGAAATAAGACCAAAATCCAACACATCTTCCCCCAACCTGTCCCTTCTTCCCAGGTTCAACATCACTTCTTGTCAGCATGATTTTGAATACTCAAGTGTGGCATGCAAATGCGCATTATAAACAGATAGTGAAGTCCTGTTTCCTCTGTCATGAAGTGTAGCTACTGTAATAATGTTTTGCATTACTGTTCCCTGAAAGCAGTGAGCAGTATACTGGAACTGTAGTTACACTGTGATTCTGGTGGCACACAATGCCAAATGCCAAAGGTTGTTGTTGCCAATATTACCACAACATGATCGGTTGTGTTGGCCTGTTGCTGTGCTCCTGTGCTCCAACCATGGGGACTTTGCCAGGCAGCAGAGAACTCTGCATGTGAAGTGCCACAGAGAGGAGCTGGGACACACAATGCCCATCATGCTTCCCTGGGCTGCAGATCAGTCTGAGAATAGTTGTGGAAAAAAAACAACCGGGGGGGAGGGGAAATTAACCCTCAAAACTCTGCCAACTCCTTCCCCAAAGCATTTTAAAAGCAGTTTAAAAACATTTTATAACCATAGAGAAGAGCATAACAGCACCTGGTTTTCTAAGAATATTAAACCTTCATGTTGTTTGTTTTTTAAAAACCAATCTCTGATGAGAGAAAAACATTCAGAATACCAGCTGCGAACACCTCTGGAAATCTCTGTGGCAATTTAAAGCATTAAATTTATGAAAAAAGAGGAAAAATTGATGAAAAGTTTTTGCAGCACCTGTCCCGGGCTGTTTCAGGGGGTTTTGTGTTTCTTTTGCATTCTGGAAAATGTTAAATGCTTTCCTGATCTTGCTCCATGTCTGCTGACATTACATCAGTAGATAAAAACAACAAAGTTAAAGGCTTCTGTAATACAGCAAAAAGCTTCACAAGTTTTAATTTGCCAACATACTGTTACAAAGAACGATAAAGGCTTACCAGGGGATGCTATTTTTAAAAGAAAATATAAGTTACTGTGATTGTGACAAGAGAAAATCGTTTTGCAAAGCATTTAATGCATAGCAGTTAGTCTCAAAAGAGAGGTCACCGTGGAAAGCTCTGCACAGTGAGTCTGCAGAGTCCTGTCTTTATGGAGACTGGTATTTATGAGAAGTGGAAGCAAAGGCTTCATGGACATTGATGGTATTGACGCAAACACAAGTTAGGAAGATTCTACCTGAATGTTTATTGCAGGAGATGCAGTTCACTGCTGCCTGAATGTTTTGTTAGAAACAATTTGGTCACAAAGAACTTTAACTTGGATGCACATAAGCATACTGGGAACATGAATAGTTCCTCTGACTCTTTGTGGACTGACTTAGTTCTTTACAGATTTAGCTATGTCAAATTCTACAACAAATTTAGTCAATTTATGATTCATTAAAAGGGGAACTTCGGAAGTAACACAGCAATTTCCTTCTTAAAACTTTACAGAGCATATTAATGGCACGGTTTCTTCATTTGGCCACTCTGCCAAAAAGGTGTACTTTTGTGTTTTGGGATTTTTTTGTTTTGATAAAAGCATTTTGATGGCACCTTTCACATCAGGGCTTGTCTGTATTCCATACAGATTCCAATCAAGAATTAGGATAATGTACTTGATTGCTCTGCAGCTGGGTACAAAAGAAGTGTGGTGATGGCTTTAGCCTGACAGAGGAGAGATTGAGATGAGATCTTAGGCAGAAGTTCTGCCCTGTGAGAGTGGTGAGGCCCTGGCACAGGTTGCCCAGAGAAGCTGGGGCTGCCCCGTTCCTGGCAGTGTTCAAGGCCAGGCTGGATGGGGCTTGGAACAACCTGGTATAGTGGAAGGTGTGCCCACCCGTGGCAGGGGGTTGGAACTGGATGAGCTTTAAGGTTTCTTCCAACCCCAACCATTCTTTGATTCTATCGTTCTATGATTCTATGATAAAAAATTAGTATTTGCTCTTCACCTGAACTGGGCATTGCACTTATTAGCTCCCCACTTACATTTCCAAAGGGAAAGGTAGGTATTCTATAGTATGTCTTGAAGAAAAAAATCCTTTGTTCCAAAACCAAGTCCCCCATGTTTTGTTTACTCACATACTTCATTGCTGCCCGATTCCATGAAAAGCCATAAATTCTCATTATGTCTAGTACACGGGAAATGTCATGTTTTTCCCCAGTTCCATGCAGCTAAGTGCAAAGAACAGCATCATGAGTGACAATAGAGTTACCAATCACTAAGGAAAGTATAGTACAGCTATAATTTAATCACCCTCATTCATGCTGTCCTGGGAACAACGTGTTCTACACAGATTAAAAATTTAATTTTTAAGGGTAATACTGACTTCAACGAGATAGCTAAAACCAGAGGGCCTGCATAACAGGTGAAAAACAAACGGTTAATGTATCCGTTTCTTGTCTATTGCTCATTATCTCATCTGCCTCTCTCATCTGCAATTTCCATTGACTGTAGAAAGCTTATGTTTTCAGTAGCTCACCGGAAGCATTATGGCCACAGTGTATTCAGGGACAGAACTGTGAATATTCCAACAAATTTCTGTCATGAACAGCAATCCATGGAAAAGAAAGATACACTAAGTAATACCAGTTTCCCAATTTAGAAAACAGTATTACTAGTACAGATGCAGAACACCAGGGGAGAAACAGGAAGGGGTAAATGACAGTGATTAGCTTACCCGCGTTATCTGAGGAGAGCATCAGGACCACTTGACATTACATCTTCACTGGGACCAGACAACTATGTTGTCTTCATCAGACCACAGCTTGTTTGCCAAAGGCTTAAACCTTTAAGCCTTTTTGGGGACTTTAAGCCCAAAATAATTCTGAGTAATTTAAACGCTACTCTAACAGAAGAGGAAGACATGAGCAGGCAGACAGCAGCTGGTTCAGAGAGGGAAGAAGCTGTGGGAACGGTTGTTTGTCAGTCAGTGCAGAAAATGAGGTGACTAGAGGTGACAAATGCTCAGTTAAGTATGAAACTAGGAGGTAACTCCCCTCATTATTCAGTTGTGCTTCCAGTGTCCCTGCTTGCCCAGGAGGGCTGTAGGAATGAAGCCTACCAAGTCAGAGCAGACTGACCAAAAGATCTAATACCTTCTGAAAAGCGAGCTCCCAGAACAGAAGAGTGAAAGTGGGGAAGAGAGGTGAGAAGAGGAAACTAATGTTTCCTAGAAGGATCACACAGTTTCCTGTGTTAGTTTGCCCTGTAACTATAACAAAGGAAACACTTTCAGACTGCTGCAGGGTGTAGCACTTGCAAAATGCCATGGCAAAGAAGTTCTTTAGTGAAAGATTTTCAGGATTTGGGTGTCTGTGTGTCTGCCTTTATCAGCTACAGGAAATCCTCAGCTACACTTGCTATCCTGAAGTACCTGCGCTACATCTGAAGGCAAGGGTCCCATCCCAGAGGATCTAGGAGTCCAAGGGTTAGCATTATGCCTGGGCTGATGACCTCCTGCATCCCATGGTGGACAGCATATGCTTCTGGGACTGCATATGGGAAACATGGAAACATGGAAAAGGGAAAACATCACCTCCATTTTTAAAAAGCGAAACAAGGAAGATCCGGGGAACTACAGCCCAGTCAGCTTCACCTCTGCGCCCTGCAATATCACAGAGCAGATCCTCCTGTAAACTATGCTAAGGCACATGGACAATAAGGGAGTGATTGGTCACAGACAACACAGCTTCACTAATTTGCCTGACAGATTTGGTGGCCTTCTACGATAAGGCCACAGCGTTGATGCATAAGGGAAGGGCAACTGACATCATCTACCTGGAACTGTGCAAGTCATTTGGCTTTGGTTCACCTAACATCCTTGTCTCTAAATTGGAGAGACATGGATGGATTTGACAGATGAACCACTTGGTGGATAACAAACTGGCTGGACGGCTGCACTGAGAGTTGTGGCTCAATGTCCAACTGAAGATGGATAACACATGGTGTCCCTCAGGGGTCGGTGTTAGGACCGATCCTGTTCCACATCTTTGTCAGTGACATGGACAGTAGGATTGATGCACCCTAAGCAAATTTGCCAACAACACTGTTTCGTTCAGTTGATGGCCTGGGAGGAAGGGATGCCATTCAAAGGGACCTTGACACACGTGAGAGGTGGGACTGTGAACCTCATGGAGTTCAACAAGGCGTACTACAAGGTCCTGCCCCTGGACTGGGGTTACAGCACTTGTGTATCACCTTATAGTCCTCAAGCTGTGGTGCTCTCAGTTCTGTCCCTTGTCTTTTTAGCTGTCCTGCTGGATTGAAAACGTACAGAAATTCAGAAAATTGTTCTGATCAAGAAGAGCAGGTATTTTAAATAGCGAGCTCTTCAGTATGTGCTCATGTCTGATTAAGTCATAGTAAGTATTTTTCCTGAAATTGGGCCATATATTTGACTGATTAAGGAAGGCTTTAGGTATAAGCTTAAGTATTTTGCCAAATGTCTGCTATGAAACAAGCAAACAAAAAACAGAGAAAAAAAAGCAAATCCAGAACTTGAGAGGAAATGGATGGTGCAACATTACTCATGGAAGCCTGAATCAATGTCTCTTCCTTTAGCAGTTCAGTTTAATGAGCTTCTAATACCAAACAGAATTATTTTCAATAAACAAGCCATTATACAGAAGTCACTTTGGCTATAAATTACGTCATTGATTTAATTGAAATGGACACTTGCACAAGTTTGCTTTCCTAGATGTAACATGTTTTTAATGTGTATCTTTCCAATGAACTCACAGTTTTCCACACAAACTCCTGCTGGGAAACACTCAAGCTGGTTTCAGATAGCTGTACCAGTTAATGAATTGCCAGTCCTTTGCTGGATGGAGATGCTGACTCCATCTCTCAGTTGGCTGGAGGGATTATGCCTAACTCATTTCCAGCAGAGCCAGATGGGTTGTTTTAAATATCCCGTGAAAAGTTATTTCACCTGAACAAAGTGGATTTGCCTGAAAAGGAGAAATTCAGGTGATCCTTTCCTCTCATACAGCAGTGGGGCTAGTCACTCCTAGTGATGGACAGTGATGAGCAAGCGGCAGAAGTAACGTCACTCGCTTCAGATAGATCTAGGTGAGCATCTTTAAAACCCGGAATAATTTTACATGAGCTGTCTGAGGATACACTCCATGGAGGAGCAGGCCCGGAACACATGCCTGGAGGATGCTCACTTGAAATCATGAGTAGAACTGGGTTACTAAATCCCATTCCCATTCTTGCAGTAATTATAAACAGAAAAGGGAAAAATATTGAACCATAAAATCATAGAATGGTTAGCGTTGGAAAGGACCTTAAGATCATCTTATTTACAACCCCCCTGCCATGGGCAGGGACACCACACACTAAACCATGTCACCCAAGACTCCATCCAACCTGGCCCTGAACACTGCCAGGGATGAAGCATTCACAACTTCCTTGGGCAACCTGTTCCAGTGCCTCACCACCCTCACAGTAAAGAACTCCTTCCACCTATCTAACCTGAACTCCCTCTGTTTAAGTTTAAACCCGTCACCCCGTGTCCTATCACTACAGTACCTAATGAAGATTCCCTCTCCAGCACCCTTGTAGGTCCCCTTCAGATAGTGGAAGGCTGCTATGAGGTCTCCACGCAGCCTTCTCTTCTCCAGGCTGAACAGCCCCAACTTTCTCAGCCTATCTTCACACAGCAGGTGCTCCAGCCTTCTCATTATCCTCGTGGCCATCCTCTGGACTTGCTCCAACAGCTCCTTGCCCTTCTTATGTTGAGGACACCAGAACTGTACACAGTACTTCAAGAGAGGTCTCATGAGAGCAAAGGAGGGGCAGGATCATGTCTTTCAACCTGCTGGTCACACTCCTTTTGATACAGCCCAGGATATGGCTGGCGTTCTGGGCTGCAAGTGTACACTGAAGCTGGCTCATGTTCAGTTTCTCATCTGTCAAAACCCCCACAGCCTTCTCCGCAGGGCTGCTCAGAATCACTTCTCCGCCAACCTGTAGCTTGAATACACTTCTCATGGTAAGTGTAAATAAAATAGATTAGGCCACTGAAGCCTGTGCATTTGTGCTAAGGAGCACTTCAGAAGCTTTAGAACTTTTCACTGCTGTATCAGTATGTTACTAAACACTCTAGAAAGTTCCTGAAAACTATCCCTCAGGCAATCAGCTTCAAAGAGAGCTTTGACTGCACAGTGCTCAAGGGGATTTTAATCACTATACCTCATCGGTTGATACCCTGGAGGGAAGGAATGCCACCCAGAGGGACCCCGACACACTTGTGAGGTGGGCTGATGCCAGCCTCATGAAGTTTAACCAAGTGCAAGGTCCTACACCTGGGTCAGAGCAATCCCAGGCACAGCTACAGGATGGGCAGAGAAGAGATTCAGAGCAGCCCTGCAGAGAAGGACTTGGTGGTGTTGGTTGATGAGAAAATGAGCATGAGCAGGCAGTGTGTGCTTGCAGCCCAGAAAGCCAACTGTATCCTGGGCTGCATCAAAAAGAGCATGACTAGCAGGTCGAAGGAGGTGATCCTGCCCCTCTGCTCTGCTCTCGTGACACCTCACCTGGAGTATTGTGTGCAGTTCTGGTGTCCTCAACATAAAAAGGACATGGAACTGTTGGAACAAGTCCAGAGGAGGGCCACGAGGATGATCAGGGGACTGGAGCACTTCCCATATGAAGACAGGCTGAGAAAGTTGGGGCTGTTCAGCCTGCAGAAGAGAAGGCTGTGTGGAGACCTTACAGGAGCCTTCCAGTATCTGAAGGGGGCCTATAGGGATGCTGGGGATGGACTCTTCCTTAGAAACTGTAGTGATAGAACAACGGGTAATGGGTTCAAACTTTAACAGGGGAAGTTTAGATTGGATATAAGGAAGAAATTCTTTACTGTGAGTATGGTGAGGCACTGGAATGGGTTGCTCAGGGAAGTTGTGAATGCTCCATCCCTGGCAGTGTTCAAGACTAGGTTGGACAGAGCCTTGGGTGACATGGTTTAGTGTGAGGTGTCCCTGCCTATGGCAGGGGAGGTTGGAACTTGATGATTTTAAGGTCCTTTCCAACCTTAACTGTTCTATGATTCTATGACTCTATGAATTCAGTTCTTGCATCTTGCACTGGTGAGGATCAGCAGTGGAACAGCTGTACCCCAGCCACTTGGGTGTGCTCAGTATAAAGTCATTGGAATGTGGAGAATTTAACTTTTTTTGCAGCTAATTTGGCAGAGTGTGACAAAAAAGGAGCACAATAACAAAAAAAAAAAGAAAAGCATCTATAAATGTTATAGTTATATCCAAATTCTATTTAAGTTTTCAATGCATTTATTGAAGTCCAGGAGGTGGGAATGCATTTTTTGTTTTCTTCATACTCTTTTCACAGGTATAGGTGTGTTTACAGGTACAATTTGTGCAGTTAAATCCTTTTTTCTTTCCTTGTCTTTTTTTTTCATTTTTTCCCTTTCCCTCTTTTCTCATTTTTCACTTTTCCCTTTGTTTTCTGTTTTCTCTTTTTTTCTATCTTTTTCCCTTTTTTATGTTTTCACTCTTTTATTCTTCTTTTTCCTCTCTCTTTTCCCCCTTCTTTACCCCCCCCCCCCCCTTTTTCTCTCTTTTCTCCTATCTTTTTTCTTTTTATGTCTTTTTTCCTCTTTTGTCTCTTTTTCTCTTTTCATTTTCTCTTTTTTTTTTCTGGGGGCTTTCTGTTTTCCCAGTGCTCTTTCCAGGCTTTAGGAGTTGCGAGTGAGACAAGTGCCATGACTGAACTGGTGGATTTGACATTGGAGGGGAACTCTCTGATAAGAGCTGTCTACCAAAGACGCCTCCGCCTCACCAGGCTGCTATTAGAGGGTGGTGCCTACATCAATGAGAGCAACGACAGAGGAGAAACCCCGCTCACGATTGCTTTTAGGAAAAAACCTGTGGATAGCCAGAGTGTCAGCAAGGCAAGGATGGTTAAATACCTGCTGGAAAACAAGGCTGATCCAAACATACAGGATAAGTCTGGGAAAACAGCCTTGATGCATGCTTGGTTGGAAAGAGCAGGCCCTGGTGTCTCTGCTACTGAAAAGTGGGGCTGACCCCAGCCTGCAAGATCGCTCCAACTGCTCTACACTTGTGTATGCAATAAACTCTGAAGACAAAGAGACCCTGAAAGTTCTTCTTAACACCTGCAGGGAGCAAGGAAAAGAAATCATCATCACAATGGACAAGTCCACATCAGGAAGGCAGAAAACAAAGCAGTACCTAAACATGCCTCCTGCACACCTTGAGGAATGCTATTCCCCAACTGTCTGCATTTCCCCATCAGAAATAGAACTGAAAACTTTCCGGTCCTTGCTTTCAAGCTCAGATAAAACTGAAAAGGCATTCTTCAGCTTTAAAGAGCTGGATCATCCACGAAGTGTGGATAACTCATCTCAGATAGTTTCACTGATGAGAAAATCCAGCTTGACAAAAGCCAGGTCCAAGCTCTCACAAATGCAGCGGCTACAGTCTGAGCCTTGGATAAAGAGCTCTCTGTTACTGTTCCACCAGAATAAAATCACCTCTTTACACTTCAGGATATTACTCCACAAGAAGAGCTCTCTTCTAAAACCACTGGCCTTGCCCCATCAAACAGATTCATCACCAGGCCCCAAAGTATTGACATAAAAGACACTTCTCATTTACTGAAAACCTTTGAACATGGTGGATAAAGGAAATTACTGTATGACAAGATAAACTCTCAGATTCCTTGTGTGGAAGAGAAATATAACCCCAGTGGGATTCCTGTGGGTAAGGATGCCAGTCTGGGACAAATCAGCTTTACTTCAAACCCTAACAGTGTTATCCAGAAAAGAAACTTGGCAGCAAATCACTACAGCTCTGATTCTCAGTTAACTCAGTTAACTCAGTTAAATCACTACAGCTCTGATTCTCAGAAGGCCTCAGTATGAGGCCTTCTACTGCAGAAGACAGTAAGTCAGTGATAGGAAAGAAAAAGATCCTTTCTCCCTCTCACTCTTTGTTACAAAATCCCAGAGAAGTACTGCAGAACATGCGTCCTGTTACTCTGACAAGGAAAAACCAAGCTTCTCTAGAAAAGCAGGAATCAGGAGCCTTACTGTTGGGTCACATTGCTCAGATAAGACCAGTTTTCTTCCACCACTGAATGTGAGTCCTCACCCCCCAGTTCCAGATATTACTTTCATAAACAGTGTTTCTGGGATGATTTCTTGTGGAGAAAAGCATTTAGTTCTAGCAGCACCTCCTTTTTCTAGGAGACCAAGAACATAAAAATACTCCAAAGGAGGCAGTCACTACAGACTGAGCAGATCAAGCAATTAGTGAATTATGAACAAAGGGATTAATGGGTTAAAAATTCTTTACGATATGTAGGTAGTCACTGCACTACATGATTGTAATGGTACACATCACAGAAAGTACGTCTGTGATGTAAAGCCTTCTGCCTTGGAGTGAGTTAAATAGACCAGAGACTACATGAAAAAAATATACTTAACTGATCATACTGCTCTCTGCAAACTGAGGAATAGCTATTACACTGTTTTCATAATGTTTTCAACTTCAGCACTGAAATTTTACCCATGACAGGCTGAACCTGCTACGGATTGTAATAGGCGCTATCATTTTCATTTTAGATTAGAAGTACTCCCTCTCCTGTTCCTCCAAATTCATACTCTTTCTCCACCCAGAAAGGTGGCATATGTGGGGTGTGGGAACCTGAAACACTGAACTGTGATGCTGGACACCAGACTGAAGCTGTCTAAGTTGTGAAATATCCAGAAATCCCAGGCAGAACCAGTGTTCACCAAGGGTGGGCAGCGGCCAGCAGACACAGGCAGCATCTTCCGTGTTCAGTGGCTTTGCTGCACATCAACAGATGTCAATGAAATTTGACATTAAAAGTGTCAATTTCACTTTTAATTTCACTTGTCAGTGAAATTCGTGTTGCAGAGCTGTGTCACATGCAGAGCTGGAAATTCCAGCTACAGCTCAGTTCAGCACACAATGCCTGGGAGCTGAGTCAAGAACCCAGTACTGTGAGCCACAAATCCTGAATCATCATCTGGTGTGAAATGACCAAACCCTACCTGCACTGTTAATCAGCCATGCCAATCATCTTGGACTTCTTAAGCTGTTGGAGTTCTGTGATATGCTCATTTAAAAAGGGGAAGGATGGGGGAGGCAGACACTGTACCTAAAGAAGAGTCCACTACTCTTTGTAGTTCCAGACTCCCCCAAAAAAAGAGATCTCCACATGAGGCAGGAGCTCTTTCTCATGGAATCATAGAATAGTTAGGGTTGGAAAGGACCTTCAGATCATCAAGTTCCAACCTCCCTGCCATGGGCAAGGACACCTCCCACTAAACCATGTCACCGAAGCACCTGTCCAACCTGGTCTTGAACACTGCCAGGGATGGAGCATTCACAACTTCCCTGGGCAACCCATTCCAGATCCTCACCACCCTTACAGTGAAGAGCTTCCTCCTTATATCCAAACTTCCCCTGTTTAAGTTTTAACCCATTACCCTTTGTCATATCACTACAGTCCCTGTATTTTCCCCAGTCAGAGGCATGGCTTTCTTTCCAAGAGAGGATACAAGTAGTCGGGCATATCCAGATGTTGCCTTGGTCAGCAAGAGCACTTCACGCACATCTGGGAGTGAGGAAGAGCTCTGTCCTCCTGCTGAGACAGACCCAAAAGAAAAATCCACCACCTGGGAGATAGAAGTCCTCATTTTGCCTAATTTGAAGCAGAGAGATGAGTTTCTCAGAGATGAGAAACACTTCTTTGCCTCAAAACTGTTGCATATATATGTTATCTGTCTAAACACAGAAAAATCTGGTTTTGTTCCCCACTTATTGTGATTCCAAACATCTCTGTACACATACCACATCCTGTCTTTGTGCATACTTGATGGACACCTGACTTCTAATATTCCATTTAGCATTTTTAAACCCATCTCCTAAAGACTTGAGAAATACTGAACGTGTTCTGTTGTCTAGTAGTTTACAGAAAATAACTATTTAAATTGTGTCCGTCTAATGTGAATTTCTGTATACTGAAATACTTTTTTTTTCTGAAAACACACACTGGGTGCCATCTGTCTTCTTGCAGCTTCAGTCTGTCGTGGTTTAAACCCTAGACAGACAGCTTGTTCACTCGCTCCCAGCGAGTGGTGCCGGGCTGAAAGCAATCGAGGCCCCCCGCCCCGGGCTCTCCCCTTCCCTGCTCCCAGAGGGATGGGGAGGAGGATTGAAAGAGTGCAACTCATATGGGTTGAGACAAGAACAGTCCAGCAACCAATGTACAACACAAATCACCACCGCTACCACCAACAACAACAATAATAAGAGAAAATAACAAGGGAAGAGAATACGATACCACCGGCCAAGAAACAAGTCCCACCCGGAAGCCCGTGTCCTTCCAGGTAACTCCCAGTTACCCCCCACCCTGGGCATGATGCGCTGTGGTATGGAATACCTCTTCGGCTAGCCTGGGTCAGGCACCCTGTCTCTGCTTCCTCACAGCTTCCCCTCCTCCCTGGCAGAGCATGAGCCTCACAAAGTCCTTGGTCAGGGTAAACATCACTTAGCAATAACCAAAAACATCGGTATCACCAGCACTGTTCCCAGGCTGGAAGTCAAAACACAGCACTGCACCAGCTACCACGAAGGAGAAAAATTGACTGCTACTGCTAAACCCAGGACAGTATCCACCCCTTATTCCATACCATTCACGTCGTGCTTAGATCCCACATTTTCAATACACCATTGCTCTCCCACATATATACATCCATATATACACAAACCAAGAGAAAGAGATCATTTTCTTAGTGCATGGACCAATCCCTATAATGCTGCCGAGTCCATTCGGTCCATAATGTCAGGTTCCATCTCTTGTAACAATCTTTCAGGGGAGGAAAGTCTGTGTGCAGTATTGGATCGTTGCCTGCTGATGCTGGTCGTTCCTTTACTGCGGAACTCATCCGGTTCTATCAAAGTTCATTCTCTGTTGGGATGATGATTGGAGGGAAGTCAGGGCCAGTTGCTGGTGACCTGGAGACATCTAGTTGATGGGCTATAAAAGTACTACACAGCAGGCAACAGCATACAATTAAGTTCAGTGGCTGTTTTCCCCTAAAATCAAATCCCCTTGAGGTATACATCGGACTTCCCCATCTTCCTGCATTACCCATCAAGCATATCCAGGTCCCTGAGCAAAAGCAATCCCACGAGTGGGTTTGCATTTACCTGAAGCAGGAATAACCCAGACTGTCTTCCCCAGCAAATTCTTCATATGCACCACGGGAACTTTGTCCCCCTCTACAATATGTAAAAGTTCTGACTGGGCTGGGCCAGCCCTGTTGGCAGATCCTCTGGTGTTGACCAACCAGGTGGCCTTTGGTAAGTGTGTATCCCAATGCTTGAAAGTTCCCCCACCCATTGCTCTCAGTGTAGTTTTTAACAGCCCATTGTACCGTTCAGTTTTCCCAGAGGCTGGTGCGTGGTAGGGGATGTGATATACCCACTCAATGCCATGCTCTTTGGCCCAAATATCTATAAGGTTATTCCGGAAATGAGTCCCATTATCTGACTCAATTCTCTCTGGGGTGCTGTGTCGCCACAAAATCTGTTTCTCAAGGCCCAGGATAGTGTTCCGGGCAGTGGCATGGGGCACAGCGTATGTTTCCAGCCATCCAGTGGTTGCTTCCACCATGGTAAGCACATGGCGCTTGCCTTGGCGGGTTGGTGGCAGTGTGATATAGTCAATCTGCCAGGCCTCCCCATATTTATATTTCAACCATCATCCTCCATAGCAAAGAGGCTTTAACCGCTTGGCTTGTTTAACTGCAGCACATGTTTCACACTCATGAATAACCTGGGCAATAGTGTCCATTGTTAAGTCCACCCCTCAATCATGGGCCCATCTATATGTTACATCTCTGCCCTGATGGCCTGAAGTGTCATGGGCCCACCGGGACAAAAATAATTCACATTTATGTTGCCAATCTAAGTCCATCTGAGCCACTTCAATCTTAGCCGCTTTATCCACTTGTTGGTTGTTCTGGTGTTCCTCAGTGGCCCGACTCTTGGGTACATGGGCATCTACATGACGTACCTTCACCACCAGGTTCTGCACCTGGGCAGCAATATCTTTCCACAGTGCAGCAGCCCAGATGGGTTTACCTCTGCGTTGCCAGTTGCTCTGCTTCCATTGCTTCAACCACCCCCACAGGGCATTTGCCACCATCCATGAGTCAGTATAAAGTACTGGCCACTTTTCTCGTTCAGCAATGTCCAGGGCCAGCTGGATGGCTTTCACCTCGGCAAACTGACTCGATTCACCCTCTCCTTCAGCAGTTTCTGCAACTTGTCGTCCAGGACTCCATACAGCTGCCTTCCATCTCCGATGCTTTCCCACAGTATGGCAGGACCCATCAGTGAACAAGGCATACTGCTTTTCACTTTCTGACAGTTCATTATATGGTGGGGCCTCTTCAGCACGCACCGCCTCCTCCTGTGGTGACATTCCGAAATCTTTGCCCTCTGGCCAGTCCATGATGACTTCTAGAATGCCTGGACGACTGAGATTTCCTATTGGAGTTCATTGTGTAATTAGTGCAGCCCATTTACTCCATGTAGCATCAGTTGCATGATGTGTAGAGGAGACCCTGCCTTTGAACATCCAGCCCAGCACGGGCAACCAGGGTGCCAGGAGGAGCTGTGCTTCAGTGCCAAGCAGCTTGAACCCCTTCATAGGCTGCCAGTATCTCTTTCTCAGTTGGGGTATAGCTGGCCTCAGATCTTTTGTATCCCCGACTCCAAAAGCCGAGGGGTCGACCTCGAGTCTCCCCTGGAGCTTTCTGCCAGAGGCTCCAGGTAGGACCATTCTCCCCAGCTGCAGTGTACAGTTGTCCTGGGTTCAGCAGTAGCAGTCATTTCCTCCTCCTTGGTAGCTGGTGCAGTGCAGTGTTTTGACTTTCGGCTCGGGAACAGAGCTGATAACAATGATGTTTTGGTTTGGCCAAGGACTTTGTGAGCCTCATGCTCTGCCAGGGAGGAGGGGAAGCTGGGAGGAAGCAGAGACAGGACAGCTGACCCAAACTGACCAAAGAGGTATTCCATACCACAGCACGTCATGCCCAGGAGGTAACGGAGAGTTACCCAGAAGGGCGAGGACGGCAGGGTTTGAGGAGGTATGGGTCAGAGCTTGGTCCGGCTGGGGGGGGCGAGTTATCTATTGGCTGGTGCTGAGGTGTTGTATTCTCTTCCCTTTATCATTATCTATTTCCTTTATCATTATTATTATTCATGGTAGCAGTAGTGATTTGTGTTATACCTTAGTTACTAAACTGTTCTTATCTCAACCTGGGGGAGTTGCATTCTTTTCGATTCTCCTCTCTGTCCCTCCGGAAGTAGGGGGAGGGCAAGAAGGGGGGGAAGTGAGTGAAAGAGCTGTCTAGCTGGGTTTAAACCACGACAACAGTACATTTTTTACAGCTGGCCGGGTCCGGACAGGTCCAAGGACCACTGCATGAACTACCTTGCATTTAATTTGCTCAAAGGCTTGTTGTTGCTCAGGGCCCCATTTAAAATCATTCTTCTTCTGGGTCACATGATAGAGAGGGCTTACAATCGAACTGTAATTTGGGATGTGTATTCTCCAGAACCCCACTGCACCCAAGAAAGCTTGCGTTTCTTTCTTATTAGTTGGTGGAGACATTGCTATTATCTTGTTGATCACATCTGTGGGGATCTGTCTACGTCCATCTTGCCATTTTATTCCCAAAAATTGAATCTCCTATGCAGGTCCCTTGACCTTATTCCATTTTATGACAAAACCAGTTTTCAGCAGAATTTGGATTATTTTCCTCCCTTTCTCAAAGACTTCTTCCGCTGTATCGCCCCACACAACAATGTCATCAATGTATTGCAGGTGTTCTGGAGCTTGCCCCTGTTCCAGTGCAGTCTGGATCAGTCCGTGGCAAATGGTAGGGCTGTGTTTCCACCCCTGGGGCAGTCGGTTCCAAGTGAACTGGACACCCCTCCAAGTAAAAGCAAACTGTGGCCTGCACTCTGCTGCCAAAGGAATGGAGAAAAATGCATTGGCAATATCAATCGTGGCATACCACTTGGCTGCCTTTGACTCCAGTTCATACTGAAGTTCTAGCATGTCCGGTACGGCAGCACTCAATGGTGGTGTGACTTCATTCAGGCCACGATAGTCAACTGTTAGTCTCCATTCTCCATTAGACTTTCACACTGGCCATATGGGGCCATTAAAGGGCGAGTGGGTCCTGCTGATCACTCCCTGACTCTCCAGTCTACGGATCAGCTGATGGGTGGGAATCAGGGAGTCTCTGTTGGTGCAATATTGCCACCGGTGCACCGTTGTGGTCGCAATTGGCACTTGTTGTTCTTCAACTTTCAGCAACCCCACAACAGAAGGATCCTCTGAGAGACCAGGCAAAGTGGACAGCTGCTCAATTTCCTCAGTCTCCAAAGCAGCAATACCAAAAGCCCACCGGTACACTTTTGGGTCTTTGAAGTACCCTCTCTTGAGGTAGTCTATGCTGAGGATGCATGGATCCTCTGGACCAGTCACAATAGGGTGCTTTTGCCATTCCCTCCCAGTCAGGCTGATTTCAGCCTCCAGCACAGTCAACTCTTGGGATCCTCCTGTCACTCCAGAAATATAGATGGATTCCACCCCTTGACAGCTTGATGGCATCAGGGTACACTGTGCACCGGTATCTACTAGAGCCTTATACTTCTGTGGGACTGATGTGTCAGGCCATCTGATCCACAAAGTCCAGTAAATCCGATTGTCCCCTACCTCCACCTGGCTGGAGGCAGGGCCTCTTTAGTGGTCATCACAGCGTTGGACACTTAAGTCGTGGTAAAAGGGATTATTCTTCATTATCACAGGAGCTGGAGTAAAATCAGCTCTTCCACTCCATCTGAGAAACTGCTCACCAGAGACTGAAGCCGTAGCTCTCATGGGATGATCAGTCTTGGCCCTTGCTCCCCTCTTCAATTCACTCACCCGTTCCTCCAAAGCTGAAGTAGGTTTTCCATCCCACTTTTTCATGTCTTCTCTGTGATCCCGCAGGTAAAACCATAGGGTAGCCCGTGGCGTATACCTCCTGTATCTCCTCTCTCAAACAATAGGACGCCTTTTGTTAATAGCGGAGACCTGTGTTGGTACACGTGAGGAGCTGGATAAATCAGATAGATTGTGATGAGTGACTATTAATCCGGTCAGATCTGTCATTATCGCAACCCCTTGTGCCCCAGGTTGGGCGCCAAAATGAAACTGTCGTGGTTTAAACCCTAGCCAGACAGCTTGTTCACTCACTCCCAGTGAGTGGTGCCGGGCTGAAAGCAATCGAGGCGCCCCCCCGGCTCTCCACTTCCCCGCTCCCAAGAGGGATGGGGAGGAGGATTGAAAGAGTGCAACTCCTACGGGTTGAGACAAGAACAGTCCAGCAATCAAAGTACAACACAAATCACCACCGCTACCACCAACGACAACGATAAGGGAAAATAACAAGGGAAGAGAATACAATACCACCTGCTGAGAAACGAGTCTGACCCAGAAGCCCGTGTCCTTCCAGGTAACTCCCAGTTACCCCCCCGCAGGCATGACGTGCTGTGGTACGGAATACCTCTTCGGCTAACATGGGTCAGGCACCCCGTCTCTGCTTCCTCCCTGCTTCCCCTTCTCCCTGGCAGAGCACGAGCCTCACAAAGTCCTTGGTCAGGGTAAACATCACTTAGCAACAACCGAAAACATCGGTATCACCAGCACTGTTCCCAGGCTGGAAGTCAAAACACAGCGCTGCACCAGCTACCAAGAAGGAGAAAAATTAACTGCTACCGCTAAACCCAGGACAACTCAAAATTCACCCAGTCTGGCACTGCCTAACAAATAACTGTAACGTTAACCTTGCCTTAGTGTAAGATAATTTCAAGTGGATGATAAACAGCCTCTACAAAACCTTTTTTATGTAAAAATGTAAGTGTCCAAAAGTTCGTAATATGTGTATTTTGAAGAAGGGAACATTTGACATCTGGAATGTAACGTATGATTTACATCTTTACACAACAGAGTTGTGTATCAAGTGTGTTCACTACATATAAAAAAACAAACTGCTGAGTTTGCACACTGAATATCCAAAAATAAGAAGTCTTAAAATGCACACTTTAAGGTATTTTAAAATACATTTAAAAATTTTTAATTTAAAAATATTTCCTAGCCACACATTTTCACCTTCAAGCATTACTGGCACTGCAAGGCTTTTGAGGAGATCAGGATACATCTTAAGAAAACTCAAGTGTTCAAAATGTACATTTTAAGAGCTGTTGAGTGCTGGTGGGAATATGGTGAAGGTGATGGAGCATTTGGTTCCACTCAGTTTCTGCCTCTTACTTCATGAGATTGCTGGATCACCATCTGCATATACCAGGCAGAAACAAGAACCACACAGAAATCTTTTTATGGCAGAGAAATGATGTGGAAGAACATATGTATTATTATATTAAGTGGGTATAAACTGGTCCCTGTAAACACCAGGTACAGGCACAACAGACTTTTCAAATGTTTTTATGATACTATAAAAGGAAAGAGAAATTTGTAATCTGTTCATCTCATAATGAAGTTAAATATTTGAAGTTAAAGATGTATCTTTAAAAAAAAAAATATTTTTTAGGAAAAAAAAAAATATCTCACAGATCAAATGGTACCAATGTCTTTGGTGGAGGTAGGAAGCCAAATATCTGTTCTATTATTACACAAGATCTGCTCCCTCAACTGAAAAAGCATTTTTCTTACAAAATGCTCAGAAAATGGAGGAAAATGCAAATGTCTTGAAGAAGTGAAGCTCTTTTGTGGTGTTGCCAATATTCTATGCTTCATTTTGATGCAGAAATAATGTGAAACTTTAATGTTAATGTTTATTGTTGCATTTCCTTCAGAGGAAAAATAATTCAGTTTTGCTCTCTTGATGTGGTTACAATGCATAAATAAAAGTTTTTTCCCTATTCAGGGGGCATGCAAATAGATGATACATCCGTTTATACACCACTTAGGAGACAGAGAGTCACTACCAAAGATACTTGCTTCTGAGTGTTTCTCAGGCTGTCTCTATACAGGAATATTGAAACAGTTGATAAGATTTGTTCCAACATGGCTAAATTTGTACAAAGTATTGTGTGAGAGAGGCTCTTTCCCTCTCTCAGAGGCTGATTGTGCTTCCACTCCAGTGGAAATACACCCATCATGTCTGAATTTGTAATCCTTGTCATTTTCCAGTTGTCTGAGCAAAGAATCATAGAATCAACTAGGTTGGAAAAGACCTTTAAGATCATCAAGTCTAACCATTCCCCAGCACTGCCAAGGCCACCAATGAACCATATTACTGGTCACCATGAACATGTCACCATTTACACAGTTTGTGAACACTTCTGGGGACGGTGATTCCACCACTGCCCTGGCCAGCCTGTTCCTTTTAGGGAAGAAATTGTTCCTAATATCCAGTCTAAACCTTCCCTGGTGCAGTTTGAGGCTGTTTCCTCTTGTCCTGTCATTTGTTCCTTGGCAGCAGAGACCAGCCATCTCCTGTCTCCATCTTCCTTTCAGGTAGTTGTAGAGAGCAGTAAGGTCCAATCTGAGCCTTCCCTTCTCCAGACTAAACACCCCAGTTCCCTTGGCTGCTCCTCATGAGAGCTGTGCTCTAGTGGGAAATAAGACCTGAATTTCTAATGTTAAATACCTCCCTGAAACCTTCAAGTTTACTAATTAAACCAGATGTTCGTTACGCATCTTGGTAAAAAAAAGTCACAAGCTGAAACCTTTTCTCTTAAGAGGTGCTCCTAAGAACCTGGAGTAGTTCTCACACCTTACTGTGAAAAATTAGTGTTAGTCATCCACTCTATCTCATAGAAAGATTAATGCCATAAAGCCCTTAAACACTTAAAAACTATATAAAACAGTAGTGACATGTCTGTGAGCAAGCACTCCTGCCAAACCAGGTTACAGCTTTCAGTAAAACACACCACTGATGAGATGACTGATTTGGAATCAAAGTTTGAAAAGGTGAAAAACATTACAATATTTTTTACTTTTGGTTTTCATTTTCTCTACAAAATGCCGTGTGAAACCATACAATGAAAGTAATTCCTACACAGGCAGTGGTGCCCTCAGAAAAGGCAGTGATCATCTAAAAATCCTTCACATTTTGGTTTAAGAACTGTAAGGACAGCAAGTCACAACACAAGAATGCCGTAAAAAAGCAGTTTCCAGGGTTTAAAGAAGTTTCAATTGAGCCCTCACTGCACTTTTTGTCTGTTTTTTACTTTAAGGAGAAAGGCATTTGGAGTTGCTCTGTTTTGATTTTTGTCTTTGACAATTACGCAGTGCTTCCAAAAGAATACTGCCATATTTTAATGCAGCTACATAAGAATAGTAAATAAACCAGTCATTAAATCCCTGTTTTTTTTCTCCATCATGAATCCTTATTAAGACCTTCATCTTTCTGCATCTGTTATGCAGTACAATTATTTCATTTTTCAACTAAAAGTAGGTATTTATACATAATTGGATTCTTATATTAGTAAACCATTATTCCACTGGCTGGCTATTATTTGGTTCATGTCACAAGGACATGGATTGCTACAGAAAGGCCAACATTAGTCACAAATAACCATCCTAATAAGGACATTCACACTGTATTATTATTATTATTATTATTCTAATTAACATTGAAATCCAGAATTAGAGGGAGGAATGCCTGTTGTAAAATATTTCCCAGCCACACATTTTCACCTGGCACTGTAATACCTTCAAGGAGACCAGGTTTGGCAAAGATAAATCTTAAGAAATCAGTTCTGCTTTTTTTCAGAATGAAAGGGATAAAATTCCAATACTAATGACTAATTGTTCTGAAAAAATATGCAGTTACTAATCTGTTTTAAAAGAGGTCCTATGCTCCTTTACATCAGTTAACCTTATATATAAAATATATATATATATATATATATATATATATATATATATATGCAAAATATATGTTCCCTAAAGGACACCTATTACCTGAGTCACTTCTCTTTGGCCAACAGTGTGTGTTGAAAGATGGCACAGACCTCATAGGAATGTCCTTGGCTTTGTCATTTTACACAATTAAAACAAGCTTCTTTTTGCTGGCACAGAATGGGCAAAAGAACCCAGGGACTTCGATTAGGTTCTGAGGCTCCCTGGCGACAGCAGCCATCATGTTACACAAATTCTTTACTTAAACTCCTTGCAAGCATCTGTTAAAGCTCAACAAAGATGAAAGTAAGCTTATAGTAACCAAACAGAATTACAGAATTACTTCAAACTCCTTCTGTGTCTGAATAAATCCTCTGTGGTAGTATGTACTATGTAAGAGGTGAAATTTGTCATTAAATTGTAACAAAAATAACCTCTGGAGGTCTTGTACAGCCTCCAGGTTAAAGCACGGCTCACCTCAGCCACCCTGCTCATCTGAACTGGGGTTCAGGAAGCCAGTGTACCAACCGTCCAACTCCTAAGGCAGCACCAGTGGACTGAGACTTACCAACATGAAGTCAAAACCACTTATTTTATACTTAAGCCTAAAGATGGCACCTCCTGTGCACTGCAGATCTAATTCAGAGGTTGTGTCCCAAGCAAAAAAAAAAGTGAATTTATGTTCAGCCACTCCAAAACCATGCTAAGATCTAAAACTGAACAGTGAAGATATTGATTTAGTCATATAGTCCAGTTTATTCCCAAAATCCACACATGGACGCACACTAATGAACTCTAATTAATTCCTGTATGTTTTCCCTGAAGGTATCAGTATTTTGAACACTTCCATAAGCTGCCCCCAATGGTGTGAGTTACAGTCTTCTCTCCAAAAGCCAGCCTATTATAAAATACAAACCTGACCTCAACAAACATTTTAAAAACACAGTAATGAGAACACCTTTTTAAAACACATTTTAATTCCGCTTAGACATATCCTCACTGAGACTTTTTGCATATGCAGAACTTTTTTTCCTGTTACAGCAATAAGAGGACTCAAAACTGGCTAATGAAAGCAGCAGCTATAATGACAGAAGGACCACTGAAAATTTCAAGGGAGCCAAGCCATAAGGATATAAAAAACAAACATAAAACTGCCCCAAAAAATCAAATGTTCAAAATTCAGAAGATGATAGGGTATGATACTTTGAATTATACTGGAAGCACAATAAAAAATAATGCTGCTTTATTTGGGGTTTTAATGAGTACGCTCTGCTGTGGCAGTCTGAGACACTACTCCCAGCTGCTTATTGCACCCATTTGCCAGGGTTACTGCTCCTGAACACAGACCTCAACACCTCATCTGGAGTAACTGATGTGTGCAGTGAGTATTTCCTGAGGGTCACCATACAATAACTACAGTAATTTGCAGCAGACATGTCAGAAGTAATTGTAGCTAGAAAAAGGTACTAACATGCTACTTCACTGCAAACACAGGAGTGAGAACATTAATAAACTGCAACAGCATTAAAAATGGAGTGTATCATGATGAGCTACAAAATAACCCCTTTGGGAACAGCATAGCTCTGTAATTAACACAGTCCTAATTCTTGCCCTCCCCCATAAAAAGCATAAACAGGCTTTAGTAAAGACTGAGGGTCACAAAGATGTTGGCTTACATGAAAGCAGTTAGCAGCAAATCACCTTGGTCCACAAGTACAAGCTGGGGCCATTCTCCCCTTTATATGCTTCTACGGAAGAAGTGCTAGAATATTCAGGTAACATGAGTAGCCTTTGCTACACGCCACTGGATAAATAAGAAGGGGCATGAAGACGATGAGTAAGGAATTATTAAGAAGGCACTAAATTTCTATTTGAGAAGCCTTTCAGTTGCATGTTATGCAAAACCTCCTCCAATGTCCACAACTGTGTTCTATACAGTTCTTCTAGTAAGGAAAATACATTTCTTTGACCAAGAAATCTTCATGTTTAAAGAGACTAAGTATTATAAGGTCATTCGTTGCCTGCTTCCCTATTTACTATGCTACTATGGCTTTTCTGAATTCAGAATTTTGTGGCTCTAAAATGTCGTAATAAACCTTACTTTTATCAAAGTTTTCTCGGATGTAAAGCAAATCTTCTACAGAGTACACATCTTCCTTTCCTGTCCAAACGGTGAGACTGTACCTATATTAAAAAAGAAAACAACAAAGGGAAAAAAACAGAAAGAGAAAAAAGAATATATTATCTTCACATAAAAGCATGTTAAGTCAGAATCAGTGCACAAAACAATTTAAGAACTGAAAGAATTAAAGAACTGAAAGATAAACTAAACGAAAAAAAGTATTTTCAATGTAATTGGGTATGTATCACAGGATCACAGAGTGCTTTGGGTTGGAAGGGACCTTAAAGCTCATCCAGTTCCAACCCTCTTCCATGGGCAGGAACACCTTCCACCAGACCAGGTTGCTCTAAGCCCCATTCAGCCTGGCCCTGAACACTGCCAGGGACTGGGCAGCCACAGCTTCTCTGGGCAATGTATGTACACATAACTGAGCTGTATTTATATAAACAAGTCTATGCCTGTATAATAAAGGCAACTGAAAACAAAGGCCCTCAAACTTACCTATCTGACTGCTGGATTAACCAGCGCAGCTCAGATACTGACTGTCGTACCAGTGCTGCTCTTACAGCGAAAGTTACAGGCTGGGGAAGCGTGTTGCATATCTGAGCCATTTCCTTCACCATCACCCAGTCATAGCCTGCAGTAAACACCACCTCATTAAAAAGAATTCTTCACAAATACAGTCTGTATCAAAATAAGGACACAAAATGGTTTGGTTGGAAGACAAAATAAAAGCAAATAAGGGTTTTGTGAAAAATCACATAATTCTAAAATGAAATGGCTCAATGATTATGAGTAAGAACTGTCATTGTCTCAGTGAAGAACATCAGTACTGAAGTAGAAAAATAAACTTCTTTTGAAAATCTTCATTTCCAGAATACAGAATGTATAGAATGTGGGATCTGTTATAAGATACAATCTTATTATCTTTTATGAGATGGCATATAGCTTATTTTGAATCAATTATGAAATTAATTTGGAGAAAACAGAATACGCAGTGTCAGAATTAAATTTTCTATCTTTACCTTTATTGCACTTGTCAGGGTGCCAGCCAGTTGTCCACCCTAGTGATAAGGTCACATTTGGGAAAAATGAGGTGACAGTGCCAAGGAATCCTGTTGCATCCACTACAGAGCTACTGCCATTAGGTCCTGGTAGGATGTCTGCATTGATCCAAATGGGTCGCCTCAAGTGGTGCTTCACATGTTCAAGAAGTTCCAAGGAAGGCCGTAGGGCATCTGGGCTGTACCAGTAACACGTGGGTGAGGTGAGACACTTCACTTGGACTGAGGATGGGAAATGTACAGTGTATACACCAGATGGACATGTCAGTGAAGCTGTACCTGTCAGTCTGAGGACCCTTTTTACCATCAGGTGACTACCACTGCTGGTAAAAAGTACTGGAAGTTGCTCATTTCCCTGCCTCCAGGTGTGAACTTCCACCTCATGGCTCTTCTAACTTGTTAAGACTTGGATGATATTGAATGCTTGCAAAGGATTTAATCCAGGGAGCCACTGGATTTGTTTAGATGAGACCACTGGGCTGAAGATAGTATTCATAGTATTACATGAAAACTAATACTTGTAGCTTTCTAATCTGGAAAATTAGAAATGAATGAATTTAAATATATTTATTCTATTTATTATATATGTATCAATGATGCTTATATGCTGTTCAAGGGGTAAACGTAATTGCTCCCAACCCTAACAGCACTTTAAGCGTTAAAGCTTTTATCACTATTTCAAATCCAGCCAACAGACTGGTTACCTTCACATCTGCACAAGATAATGCACCTATACTAGGAGAAAAAAAGGTCAAAACCTCAACATTTTCTGATAATTTTAGCAGAGTGAAAGGGCACCCATCTGAACATTCTGTCCCTGGTGGGGCTTGCTCCCACAGCTCAAAAGCCTGGCATAATAGTTGCAGCATGAACAAGTCTGCCCATTAGCTGTTCTTCCTACAGGTAGTTACTAAGTATGAGATGTAGTCACTTGAGCAACCAATGCAGTGCCACTTGTAAGCATTTAATAAGGTAACTTAAGTCACCTATTCTCACTTGTCTCTCAAATCAAAAGAAAAAGCATAACTACAGGGCAAACAATAACCTTTCTCTGTCTTACTAAAACTTTCAAAACCAGCAGTATAGGGGAAGAAAAGGAAAAGTGGGAAAATGGGGAAAAGGTATGAATGCAAATAAAATACTTATTTTTCTCTCACAGCAAATTAATTAATGCTCTATGTAACATTCAGGAATTTAAAATCATTATGGTCAGAGTTGTGATTTCCTTACTAACAGCTAGGACCTGCATTATCTCCCAAAATCTTGTAGACCTGACAGACAGCTGAGCCAACAGAAAGTTCTTCATGTTGCTCTGCAGAGTTAGTTAGTTCCACATCCTAAACTGGTCCCCCTGGGTGTCACAGGAGCACCAGGAAAAGGAAGGGGATGAGAAGGCACTGTGAAGAATGCCTGTTTGGACAACACAGATGATGTTTAACTGCTTCCCTATATTCCCAGTTTCAAAGAAATGCCATCCAAAAAGAACATCACTCATTTGGCTACAACAGCAGTGTGTACTTACATTTTTTATACGCTTTTATATAATAGACTTCTATAATGCAAGAGGATTTTAAAAGCTTATAAAAGATAAGGCAGATAATTTTAAAATCAATTTAAACAATAAGTAAAATGAAAAAAAAACCCAAAACAACAAAAACCCAACAAAAAACAACCAAGCCCAGCAAATACTCCCAAACAAATGCCTACTTCTCCTGTCCTTTCCCTTCTCTGCCCTGGGAGATATCTACAGATCCTGTAACAATAAAAGGATTTAATCTGCCCACATCTTTTGGATTTTCATGAACTTTTACGTGAAAACTGTGACTACATTTCACAGAACAACGGGTAAAAATCACATTTTACAACTGTCTAGCATTTGGTTTGCATTTGTATAGCATACTTAGACTGATGAAGCTCTTTTTAATGTGGAGGTGGGTTCTCCATCTGCTGCAAAAATGTATGTTGTACATGCAAATTCAGACAAAGCTAAAGTCAGGGCTTTCAGGTGTCTGAAAATCTCAGCTCACTTTGAACCCCATTTCAGGCTTTTCAAGGAAGTATATGGGGTTTTCATGTGTATTTTCCATTACATGCAATGAAACAGTTAATGGTTATAATTTTTAAATGAACCCCTGAAAATTTTAAGTCATAAGTTAGGCCAAAGAAACTGAATTTACTTCAATATACATGCACTCTACTACACAAAAAGCAAGAACAATTTTCTGTATTAGAAACCATGCCGAAGAAATCTAATACCGTATTTTTATGTGTTACAAGAGCAGATACTAAAAGGAGCATACCTAAATCTGGAATTGAAATTATTAGTATTGGAGTTAATCAGAAAACAGAATTCCTCTCCTTTGGGGAGGGAAAAATAAACAGCTCTGGGAAAATACAGATATTCATACTAGTACAGGATGATGTTTCTAAATCATGATGAACTTGAGCACACCTGGAACAGATACGGCTTTTCAGCAAGCTTTTCAGAAGCTCCTTGAAAAACCTTGACACTTTCATTCCCCTTCCATGGCAGAGAATGACACCAAGAAAGCAGAAGAGACTTGTGTGCTGCCAAGCAGATATGCCATCTCAGCCCCATCTGCAGCCTGGGAGACACTGCTGGACTTCCCGGTCAGAAGGCTGTCTCTCCTAATTTCTTTCCACAAGCAGAAAACTTTCCATAAGCTTCCCAGATAGGTACCATGATGGTAAAACTCTGCTCATTAGCAACTAAGTAACTAATTCACCGAATATGAAATCATTGTTTATAGTTCAAAACACTTCTAAAGCTTTTATTTTTCTGATGCATTTAGTAATTCTAACTCTGTTTGATCATTTTCTGTTCAGGAAAAAAATGCATTACACTAATTGCACCAAAGAAAAACTTTGGTCTAACACCACCAAAAAGACAGCTCTGCTTGTAAAGTTTTTAATAGCAAGAACACAAACAATAAAAAAATCTTTTTCTCCTGAGATACCTCTTAAAATCCAGCTTGATGCCTTTATCCGTGTTGACAATCTCTTTCAGCCATTCCCGCAACGTGTTGTCACTGTCTGTTTCAGGTGGATGAGCCATGATAGGGTCTCCATTTCCTCCCTGGCCACCACGAAGAACAACATCTGCTTCTATCATGTGAACATCACCTGTTGATATAAAAAATGATCTAACAGAAGCAGAAACAGTAATTCCAACTTCTGCTTCAGAGTAACAACTAATTACAGGGCAAGTCTTTCTGCACTGGGCTGTGTACGTAACTCCACAAAGGTCACTCAGTTGCTGTTTGTGAAGCTACAAAAGCTAGGTACTTTAGGCTTCTCTAGGTGCTTTAGTCACTTAACTCTTCAGAAGTCTAGAATTACGTGAAAAATTAGTTTTGTGAATATATTTGGGCAAGTAATCACTTCCACCCCACCCCCCCCGAGGAACACCAAAATGAGTATCCAAAATGTGAATCCACTCTTGCTAAATTTCAAATCTTTTCCTCTTAAAACAGGGCTTCAGAGAAAAGGTGACCAGAAGTTTTTAACACTTTCCTCACTTCATTCTCAAAATTGATCATCTCAGCCAAAACGTCTTAAAAAAGGTCAGCCAGGAAACAGCACCTACCAGGAAAATGTAACTGAAACACAACTGAGTGGAAATCTTAGGAATGCTGCAAGTTCTGGAAAACAGCTTTATATAATAGTAAGTTTCTGAGAGTCTGGGAAGTGCCACTGGCTTTGTAGAGAATTCAATATATGCAGTTACTTAGACTGAAATAATAAAAAAGATAATTAAGCAGTCAACAGAAAGCAAATGATGTATAAAATTACATAAATAACTTGTATATTTCCCCAATATTCAGAGACATTAAATTAAAATTCACTCAATTAAACTGCTTACATGAAACCTGGAATACATTATAATAATCGCAAAAAAAAAGGGGGGGGGGGGGAGCAGTAATAAAAGTGTCCTGTTTGAACAACATTGTATTACAACATTACACAATTTCAAACCATCCTAAAAAGCCCCAGAAGAAGATCCATCCCACAGAGTCAAAACTACCTGGGAATCACAGACTGGTTTGGAGCACTCAGCTCTGCACAGATGACTTAAAACAGCATCCTGCTCCTTGTATGAGACTGGCTTGTTGGACACTGGGTGGACCAGCCCGCACCTAGAAGAGGACTTTCAATCTCCCCATTTACATCTTCTGTCTGTCAGAGCAGATCCACAGAGTGTCACAGCAAGGGAGAGGGTGACCTACCATTGAGATCAAACTGGGAAGAACAGGGACACCATGACCACTGCTGCCAGGGCTGCAGTGCTAAGGTGCTGTGATCTAACCTCAGTATTAGGAAAAACAGCCCCACCTGCAGAAGCAGATTTTGTATTCCTTTATGCAAAAATATACTCTGAACACCTGACAGATTGAAATGAGCTCTTAGGCAGAAGTTCTTCCCTGCAAGGGTGGTGAGGCCCTGGCACAGGTTGCCCAGAGAAGCTGTGGCTGCCCCATCGCTGGCAGTGCTCAAGCCCAGGTCGGACGGGGCTTGGAGCAACCTGGTCTAGTGGAAGGTGTCCCTGCCTGTGGCAAGGGGCTGGAACTGGATTAGCTTTAAGGTCCCTTCCAACCCAAACCAGTCTGGGATTCTATGGACACCGTGGGTAAGTTTAGTACAAGTGAATGACACCGGAAGTCTCTGCAGCCACGGCTCTGCTCTGCCGGCTTCGTTCAGCCGAACGTCTGACCCGAGAGAGGGGCTGCAAACCGTCAGCCTTTTCACAACTAACGGAGTCTGTCTGACGGAGGGAACACCTCCAACCCCTGTCCTGCAGCCCAAAGGGGCAGACAGCCACGCTGTGATGGGCCTCGCAGGGCACAGCAAGGCGGGGCGGGACAGGGCAGGAAAGCCCGTTGCACTTACTTCTCGCGGCCACCCTGGCTCGGGCCTTGCTGTTGGCGGCGTGGAACCAGCGGACGGCGGCAGCATCTCTGGCTTCGATGCGCTGCGACCTCAGAAAGTGATCCACCGCCTGCTCGCTCCAGGCACCTGCGGCACCGCCGAAAGCCGAAGAATTCTCTCAGCACCGCCGGCGGAGCGAGATACCGGCCCTTCAGCACCGCAAATCGGGCAGCCCGGCCCCAGCACCCGCCGCGGCACCCCCAGCAACGCAGCTCTTACCCTGCCCATCGTCCGCCATGGCCCTGCAAGGCCCACTCTGCGCGGTGGGAGCGGGGCTGGCTCCGTACCGGGAGACCGCTTCCTCAGGAAACACGGGAACGGCGGAGGAGAGCGGGGCAGCGCCGTCTGGTGGAGAAAGGGGAAAGGAGGGACGTGGAGCTGTTGGAGGGAGTGCAGAGGAAGCCGCGGAGATGCAGCGAGGGCTGGAGCAGCTCTGCTCTGGAGACAGGCTGAGAGAGCTAGGATGGTTCAGCCTGGAGAAGAGAAGGATCCTTAAGGGGAGACCTTAGAGCAGCTGCCAGTGCCTGAGGGGGCTACAAGAAACCTGGAGAGGGCTTTGGACAAGGGCCTGTAGGGACAGGACAAGGGGAATGGCTTTAACCTGACAGAGGGGAGACTGAGATCAGCTCTTAGGCAGAAGTTCTTCCCTGTGAGTGTGCTGAGGCCCTGGCACAGGTTGCCTAGAGAAGCTGTGGCTGCCCCATGCTTGGAAGGGACTTTAAAACTTTTCACACCCCGTGCCATGGGCATGGACAACTTAACTGGGTCGGCCACAGCACTGCTGCCGTGCCTGTGCCTGTGCCAGGAGACCTGCCCTACTCCTGCTGCCTGGGGAATGCCCTTTTCCAGAGGGTGTGAAGTGTTGAAGTAAAAAATGCTTTTACTTCAGCCAGGGGATTGCTGGAGCCCTGCTACTGCTGTCGACAGCACAGCCTCTTGCAGGGTGGGGGAGAGTCCGGTGGGCTGGAGGCCTTCATTTTTTGGGGTCACCAACCAGGATTTGAGAGGCAGTGGGTGCTGGCCTGCTGCCACCAGCTGCGCCAGTTCCTCCTGCGTCTGCTCCTGCCTTTCAGGGACAGGGGTAAAGGAGTGGCGGCCAGGACCCCTGCACAGGGCAGCCTCTGACGTGCAGAGTTCCTCCCCCTGGTCAGAGTCTGCAGGGCTGCTGGGGGAGGCTGGTTTGGGGTCAGGAGTCACCAGCCTGGAACTGGTGGAGCTGGAACTGTTGCCGGGGTCGCTGCTGGAGCCGGAGCTGTGTTACTGTGCTAGAGCGCAGTAGCCTCCGGGCCTCCTCACTGCATTGGCATTCAATGATTCCGAGGACACCATTGACCAGCACTGCTGTGTGTTCCCCAAGGACAGGCTGCAGCATGTGCACTAGTCTCCCACTCTGGACCATAGACACTCAGGGCGTGCAGGATGGTGCTCTCAGCAGTCTTTACTATCCACCACTGTGCCCCGTGTATTGCCTGGAGCTGCTTCCACAGCCAGGGCAGCACAGGATTGAGGAGGTGTTCCTCTCTTTGAAATAGTTCTGCCCACACTGCAGGCAGGAGGCCACCCACAGCCTGCTGCCTTGCAGCCTCCTGTTCAGCTGGGGACAGTGTCCCTTGAAGAAACAGCAGAGATGCCAGAGGCGAATGGGGGCTTTCTTCGGCCTGGTGTCGAGGTTCTCTTCTTTCCTGGCTGCTGGCATGTGGCAGCTCTCTGGCGGATACTGGCATAGAAACATAGAATAGTTAGGGTTGGAAAGATCATTTAGTTCCAAACCCCCTGCCATGGGCAGGGACACCTCACACTAAACCATGTCACCCAAGGCTCTGTCCAACCTGGCCTTGAACACCACCAGGGACGGAGCATTCACAACTTCCTTGGGCAAACCATTCCAGATCCTCACCACCCTTACAGTAAAGAACTTCCTCCTTATATCCAAACTTCCCCTGTTTAAGTTTTAACCCATTACCCCTTTTCCTATCCCCAGAGTCCCTAATCAAGAGTCCATCCCCAGCATCCTTATAGGCCCTCTTCAGATACTGGAAGGCTGCTATGAGGTCTCCACGCAGCCTTCTCCAGGCTGAACAGACCCAACATTTTCAGCCTATCTTCATACAGGAGATGCTCCAGTCCCCTGATCATCCTCGTGGCCCTCCCCTGGACTTGTTCCAGCAGTTCCATGTCCTTTTTATGTTGAGGACATCAGAACTGTACACAATACTCCAGGTGAGGTCTCACAAGAGCAGAGTGGAGGGGCAGGATCCCCTCCTTTGACCTGCTGGCTGGACAGAGCCTTGGGTGACATGGTTTAGTGTGAGGTGTCCTTCCCCATGGCAGAGGGGTTGGAACTAGATGATCTTAGGGTCCTTTCCAACCCTAACTGTTCTATGATTCTATGACCAACACCCCTGAGCTGTAGTGATAAATTCACATTTTCTGTGACTGGAGAAGGTACTCCCTGACGTACATGCCAGTATCCACCAAAGAGCCGCCCTCTGCAGGGTCCTGCTGACCCCAGAGAGAAGGTCCCAGCCTCCAGGACTCTCCCAGCCCTGCAAGAGGCTGCACGCCAGCAGCAACAGCAGTGCTCCATCGACTCTGGAGTGAAGGAGATCAACAAATGCCTCTTCCACTTAGAGTCTCCAGCTGCTGCTGGGGTAGAATCAGAGAAAAACAACAGCCTGAAGATCAGTTAGAGTTCGTTTCATCAGGGTCAGGGGACAAAAAGGCCTATGCTTTAATGTAAAATTGAGTGTTCCTGTGAGGGGCAGGTGGAAAGGGAAAGGTTCAGCATATCAGGGGTAGGAAGAGGAGGTAATAGCAGTGGAACTGATGGTGTGAACACTAATAGTGGATCTTTCAGGGACGTTTAAAATGAAGGAAGAAACAACAAACCAAATCAAAAGCAACCACCCAGACACCACCCGCCCCCAAATTCCAGAAAAAAGCAGGTATGTGGTGTTCTTTTGGAAAGTGTTTTCAGACACGTCCAGTCTGTTTTTGGGATGATCCTTTTGTTGAGGAGCAGGAAGCAATTACTAAAGTCAGTCCAATAAGGAAGGAAGAAGTAGAACCTTTTAGACATCATGTTTTTGTTTCTGATCATTCTCTGAAGTCCCTGACACAGGATATTCAGAACATGGAGAAGGCTAGGACATGCATGCACTGGCAAAGTTGTAGTTTTGTGAGCTGTTTGTAACAGGCAGTAAGCACAGGAACTGAACAGGTTGGCACTGTCCAGAATGTGCTCCTGGCACCTGGTGCTGTGTTGGCTGGTGTTGCTCACCAGGGAGCTGATGCTTCCACATGGCCTTTCATACGCCCTGTATGTTCACGTGACATTAAGAACAGAGGTACTCCCCCCTGCACATAATAAAAGGAGGAAAAGTTAATTGCCAGGGAGGATGCCTCCACAAGGACACCCTCCATGAGGACACCTATTTTCGATGACTACTACAGAATCCTGGGGACACTCTGCTCTGGTACCAACTACAGACTCTGGAGGACTCCCACCACCAAGGACGATAACTACAGACCTCCAGGACACTGCTGGATCCACAGTGGTGACTATCACTCTGCATTTTGAGTTCTTGCTTCCTTTTTTTTTTTTTTCAATCTGTCCTATCGCTGTCTGGTTTTTTTAATAATTTCCTTTTTTATAATAATTGTCTTTTGTAATAAACCAACTGGTCAATTACGGTACTTGACCTCCACTTGATTCTGAATTTCACTCTTGGGATCATGAACAAAACAGGTCCAACACTGGGGTTTTCTCCAGTCGGATCCTGACAAGGCTTTACACCAGTCCGGACAGATGACATCCATAGTCCTTCCTTTATCCACTGGTGCAGTAACTCCATCATAGAAGGCCACTAGGTTAGTCAGACATGACTTGCCTTAATGGAGCCGTGCTGGCTGTCTTGAGCCACCTCCCTGCCCTCCATGTGCCTCAGCATGGCTCCTAGAAGGATCTGTTCCATGATTTTCCCAGTTACAGAGGTGAGCTGACAGGTTGATAGTTCCCAGTCCTCCTTTCTACAGTTTTTACAAATGGGTGTGCTATTGCCCTTTTTTTTCAGCCACCAGGGACCTCACTTGACCACTGTGACTTCTCAAATACCATGGAGAGTTGTTTGGCAGCTGCATCAGCCAATTCTCTCAAGATCTCAGCAGGTCACATAGATCTGTGTACGTTCAGCTTCCTCAAATGGTCACAAACCTGATCTTCACTTACAGTGGGTGGAACTTTGCTTCCATAGTTTCTGCCTTGCAGTTCACATACTCAAGAGGTGTGGGGAGAGAGCCTGCCAGTGAAGATTGAGGCAAAAAGTTGTTGAATACCTCAACCTTCTTCTTGTCCTTTGTTACCAGTTTACCAGTCTTGCTCATCATGGGGGAGTTAGTAACACAGGTTGACTCAGCACAGTCAGTAACCCATCTTGTATTGTGGCACAGGACACTCAGGCAGCAGGAGGACAGATTCTTTCAAAAGCACATTCTTGAATTTTCCATTAAGGATAAAAAGAGATACAGAAAAAGGGAGTTTAGGTTTCTTCCATAACTATTGAAGAAGAAGAGTACTTGCATGATTTGTTTGAAACATTTGTAAATGAAAGCACAGCCCCTGTACTGAGTAAAAGATCTACAGTTAAATCACTTTTATTTTACTTCTTATAATTGACTTGTGGATTATGTTCATTTTTATTGCATTTACAGGCTGAAATAGATGGTGAAGGCTCAGTGGCAGGGAATGTATCTATGACTGTAGCATTCACTGGGACAGGATAGCTCCCTTGGAAGTAGATTCACTGTCTGAACTGTGCTGCAGAGTCTGGAGCACTGCAGGTTGTGCTTGGAGCAAGAGCACAGAGGGACACTTGAGGATGATCCCAGAGAGGGTGGCTTGGTTTACTTTTTATGTGCCAACTTTAAAGGAAGCAGTATAGTCTGGTTAATAAGGCTATGGGCTTTGTACTCAGGAGGCCTGGCCTCCAGCTGGATCAAACTGTCCCTATTTGCATTCCCATCTTAAAAATGTGTAAAGCTCTTTCAGTCATTTGGGTGAGTAGAATTAATTCTTCCATACTCTGAAGGACTGACAAAAAATCAGGTGAAATCCCTGCACTGGGTTTCCTCTTCCTGAATGGGCAACAGGTTACTCTGAGCAGCGAGAAGGTCTATATCTGCATGGGATTTAATGTGGCTTTCTGCAGTCAGCTTGAATGTTTCCCTGTAATAAAAAATAATAATTAAAAAAAAATCTCATTGCAATGGAAAAATGATCCCATGGTGATTGTCCATACTGTCCTGAAGCCAGTAACAGGTAAAATTCCCACGCAGGCTGTCAAGAAAGCAGAAAGATGGCTTGGCATCAAATTAATGTGCATCTGCATTTCCTTGGAAAAGTCTTGGACTGACACTTTTTCTGAAGAATTGGATACAAGTTGGCTTGGTTATGAAACTCCTCAGCATTTGTTAGTGAGCAGCTTCGTGGTCTCTTGCGCAAGACAAGAAGCCTTCAAGTTTTGGAGGTTGCAGATGAACAGATGGAAGAAAACGGAGAAAAGAAAAAGGAAACCAGAGCAACATTTCTTTGTGAATCCATGTGCATAGTTCTTAATTTGTTTTCTTTGGTAATTCCTGTCCATTTGAGTAGCGCATGTCTAATTTGAGTCAGAAGGAATAAAAACGTGAAACTTACAGGTATCTTTGCAAGGTGCTTTAATAGATAGGAAACATGGACCTTCTATAACATCACAGTATTGTCTGCAAAGATATTTCCTACCTGCTACAACTGTAACCTGGAACTCCCTCTGCTCAATGAAAAAAAGGAAAAAGAGAGAGATCTTGTGAATGCCTCAGCTGTTTTCTGCTTTGGAGAATTTGTTCATACTGTAAGTGTCTGATCCATTTTCACCACCACAGAAGGTATTCAGTACTTCAGCCTTTTTCATGTCCTGTGTAACCAGGTCCCTGCCCTGCTCAGCAATGGGCCCCATTTTCCCATCTTCCTTTTGTCACCCATGTACTACAGAGGCCCTTCTTCTAGTCTTCGATATCCATGGGCAGATTCAATTTGTCTTTTTCCGCTCCTGCCCAGCCCTGCCCTGATGAGCAATGGTAACTAACCCAGAACACCTGAAGACAACAGACTGTAATTGCTCCTGAATTTTCATTTGCAAGCCCCAGAGGCAGCTGGCACAGCCCCTGGAGTGTTTTCGCTGGATCCTCAGTGCCAGTGCCTTTAAAGACATAGTCTATGTGAAACTCTGGGCAGGCTGTCCACCTGTAAATAAGTCACTCCTTTGATAACTGGGTGATGCTGGCTCAGTGAGGCCACTGCAGGTCTTTCCTAGAAACTGAAATGCCTAGAAATGCCCAGAAATAGAATGATGGTGGTGAGGCCTTCACACAGGTTGCCCAGAGCTGTTGCTGCCCACCCCTGGCAGTGTCAAGGCCAGGTTGGACAGGGCTTGGAGCAACCTTGTCTAGTGGAAGGTGTCCCAGCCTGTGGTAGGGAACTGGAAATGAATGAGCTTTAATATCCCTTCCAACCCAAACCAGTCTATGACTCTATGTAGCCTTCTGGGGAAAAAAGCTTTCAAAGACAGGATACTGCCCCCAGAAAGTGGTCATTATTATTTTAAAAAACCCACAATAAAACTAACATGACAGGTATCAAGCATTTTAGCAAACTTTATTGATCACTACTTGAAAGAAGTTAGTACAGAGCGAGCAGCAGGAGGCAGCTGCCTTTATGTATCCCCTCAGGATGGACACAGTCCCCCTGGCCTGGCCGCCCCAGCCTCTCCTCAGCTGCCTGGATGCTGCTTCTTTTCATGCTGGGACAGGTTTTGTTCCTCGTGTGGTCTTCAGCTCTTCCCCAGAACTGCAGTTTCTCTGCAGAGGCTGCATTAATCAGCTTGACTGCAGCCTCAGCTTCCTCTAGGGTAAAATCATAAGCCTGAACCTTTCTAAAACCAGTATTTTAAAGCACAGGTAACAGCAGAGCAGATCAGGCTAAGTTATAAATAGTTTTTGATACAAAAACATAAAATATCCCCTTATAAGCATCAAGAAGGCATCAAAGTTTCAATACTCTCCTTAGAAAACTGTACCAGCATTTTTACTGAAAACAATACAAATCTTGTTTATATTTAATTTTGGTTCTGTTCTTAATGAACAGTTGTGTGACAGTTACCAAACCCCAGTTCTCTGAACCTCAGTACAAGTCACATATGTATTACAACTACATAAATAGATCTTAATGACCCAGTATAAAAAATACATCCTATGCAAGAACCTCAGGTATACTAAAAATCAATCTGTTAATGAAAAATCCACACTTAATAAATCTATTCTCCCTGAAAGTAAAGGTGGCTACTAAGAACTGGCAACGCAGTAGATCCAGCAGAAAAAACATTGCAGAATTCTTGTCTGATTTATTGCTACATATAGATTACTCAAGGGTAATCTGTTTTTTTTTTTAGTAATCCTTGAAAGGTCAAATTGCATCAGGAGTTCTGAACACAGAGTAAAGAAAAAAATAGTATTTATAAAACCAGCATCTATTCAAGTTAGGCAAATCCTTATAACTGCAAGAAAGAAATCAGCTGATCTAAAAAAAAAAAAAAAAAAAATTCAGCGTGTATGTTCCTGAAGCACCAGCATAACATCCTGATGTGAAGGACTTCAACTACGAAGTCTTCATAAAAATACCTGTGAAATTCCTCCTCATGCAGGCCACAAACCTCTGTCAGAAGGCGCCCACATATGACATCTGGAGTCAGCTGCAGAGCATCTCACATTTAAATCTCAAATGGCAAGAAAAGAGTTTTGTGCCAGCTTTTACTTTAGTGTTTTAGCTCACTTGCACATGGAAAAGCAGATGCTGCAGAGATAAGGTGTAGCCACAGCAATTTTCTATAATGCATTTATCGAGCTTAAGGGGCAAGACTATGGCTTAAAGTTACACTACACAAAGTAAATGCTACAGCTGTGTAGAGGTAATAAAACCTGCCCTCTTTTGCACATGTATTAAGTGTAAACTTTCAGAACTTCAGGAAACATTACAAACAAGATGTCTTTTGTGGTAAAGTAACCAGAGAGGATTTGAGGGTTTAAAAAACAATTTGAAAATCTATTAAGACATAACAGGTTTAGAACTTTAACTTTTTCTGTGTTTGTAGCATTGTAACTTTGGTGTTCAGATCTAGCAAATCAGAGTATTGCTTGTAATCAACCTAATCAAACCAGATGCTCTATAATGAAAAATATTAACTCCATTTTCAGTGGTAGACTTGTAGGATCTGACATTCCACCATGAATCACAGGGATCAGAGCACTGTCCAATTCATTCAAATACTTCTGTGGAAGAAGGTGACCTCCGGATCCAGCTAAGTAGTCAACCTATAAGGAAAACATATTAATGTTGATATTAACACTTTCTGTATTAAAAAGACAACACAAAAAGTGCAGTTTCTTGGAGTATTTTGGCTAGCATGAAGTGACAAAATAACATTCGAAGACTGGCAGGTGAATTGGTTTTGAGGTCAGTCACAACCAGTAAGTCTTGAAGAGAAAGACGAGCGATATCTCCACAGGGTCTACAGGGTCATATGTGTTGTGTGTCTCATGCTGCTTCATTCTGATGTCCAAAAGCAATCTGATTATATCATAGTATCACAGTTACCAGTAGATTAATTTCAACATATACCACCGAAACTACATTTTCAGGGCTGTATTTCCAGCCTCTCTCAAAAAAGATAAGGTATGACAGAGAAGGATCTGAACTACTTCTAAGCGGCATCCCACACTGTGTAGCCTTGCCTGCTCTCTCCACTACCTTCAGCCAGGCAAACCCATCCTTTTCTGCAGTATAGATCTTGAACTATTTTAGGCAGCAAAATCAGCAAAATGCTACATACTTCAAGAAAAGCATCAGAAAATTAGCTGTGATTCCCTAAACTCACCTTGGAGGCAGGTTAAGTGCCAGAGAGAGTTAGAACTAGGGAAGGACTAACAGCTTACTGCAAACAGCCATTAGGGGATTTCAGCAGAATGAGGAAACAGGATTATTCCTTTCAAAAAAACCTAATCATTAAGACAGCTTCTGCATAAAATTTCATCATCAAATTTCATCCTCAGTCTGGTTCTGGGGAAGGGCAAAATAAAAGCATTCAGACAGAGACCCAATATCTTTACAAGAAAGATATGTAATTTGAAATGGAGCGTCTGCAATAGAAATTGGAAGATTACCATATCCAAGTCAACAGAAACTCTTAAGCCTATTTTACTAATCCTGTTGTTTTTTAAAGTTTTAAGGTGTGGGCAAAGAGCAGTACTGCAGGCAGTAGCAATCTCCTTAGTAAACTGGTGAGGAATAGGACTGGAGATATTATTGGTTTTTAGAAAATAGTGTACCTGAAATTACAGAAAGGTAAAGAACAGTCAGCAGACTAGTTATATTACAAAGTAATATAAACAGATACATAAAAATATGTAAATTTATAAATATAAAAGAATAATTACATTTACATATAATGCAGAACAGAGCAAGCTGTAACGCTTGTTTGCTGGCAAAATATTACAGTATTTCATCTATCGACTCAAAACACTTGAGTGACGAGAGGAATATCTGGGTTATCTATTTATAACGTTATCCATGCTTTTAATCTTTCTCAAAGGAGAAAAATTAGGTAGATGTTTTAGATGCCCTTATCAAAAAGCTACGGGGAGCATTCTGCCTATCAGTAGGACTATACAGCTTATAACTTTGTTTCTTTATAGTATCACTTAGTGTGATCACTTTATCACTCAAACTATTCAAAGACATAGCAAAAAGGCTCAAGAACAACATAATTTACTAACTTCAGTACACTTCAGGACTTTTCCCTCTCTTTGAAAGTCTCTGCCTTGTGGTACTTTCTCACTCTGAGTTCCTTGCATTAATTTTCCATCAATTGGGCTTAAAATTCTATGGAAGGTAACAGCATGGTTAGTAATCAAGACAGCATTATATGATTTGTATTTAATAACCTGTATGACAATTCTTATTATTTCATATATTAGCAATAGTTCTTGAAGACTATTTAAATGGCTTTACAACCAAATGTAATGCAGGACTTCCATCATGGAAACACAGATGCCTCAAAAAAACCTATCATAATTGGATGCAACACTTAACAAAGACCTAATCTTACAGGTTTAAGAAGCTATAAACATCTTTGGTAAAGCCACTGTTTGTTCTAATTGGTCAGAGAAGCCACAGAAAACGGCATGCCAAGTCAAGCTCGTGGCCTGCAAAAAAACTTTTTGAATTAGTGATGCATAACTGAAGTTTGAGGCTACATAAAGCAACAAGCATTCAAATCACATGCAATAAAGATGCCTTATACCTCATTTTGATTTGTTGAATGCTGGCATTCCAAGCAGTGAATGGCTAAGGACAATACTATGCGCTTCCAACCCCCCCTGTAGTTAGGAAGTTTAAAGGGATTAACTGCATTCTCACACAAACTGATTAATGATAGAGGACTTACAAAGGAAACTGAGGGCTCACACACTTTTCCCATCAATTTCCCAAACACAGAAAACAGTAATAAATTTTGCTGAACCACAAGCAGAATTGTTCTATTAATGACATCTAGAGGACTGAAGGTACTTTACCATTCTAGCCCCTTTCACATTTTAGTGTCAATACTTTCTCTCAATAAAAATACCTTAGATCATTTCACGAAATTAAAGGTGGGTATTTGAAAACTGTGCATAAGAACTCTCTAAGATGTTTAAGACATTTACCCGTTGTGTTTTTTCTTCATTTTCTACCCAGCAAATATCTACATATTCTTTCATGTCTCCCGTATCTGTTTTGCCACAAGTTATTTTAAAGTCCTTCTTGTCTCTTAACACCTGACGTAGGCTTTCCATTGTTTCTGCCATTATTTGTACCATTAGTCCATCTAGAAAAACAGTTAAAATTCCAACTTATCTACAGAAAGAGTAGCACAGATTTTCAACAGAATCTTGGCTTAAATTCTAGTGGGACCAACTCTCTCCTCATTAATAAATGCACATCAAATGGATGGCATCCTACAACCACCACACTAAATGGTGTGAATGAAATGGTGTGAACTAATTCCTCATGTAAGAGGAAGTAATGAAAACCTTTCTTGGCAATATAACTAAAGCTAGAAGATCAATCTTAGGTTAATCTTCAAAGATTTTGCATTTCTGTGTCAATAAATCTATTTCATCAATATGGCAATGAAAGCTGTGGCTGCCCCATCCCTGGCAGTGCTCAGGGCCAGGCTGGACAGGGCTTGGAGCGACTGGTCTCGTGGAAGGTGTCCCTGCCCATGGGAGGGGGTTGGAACTGGATGAGCTTTAAGGTTCCTTCCATCCAAAACCAGTGTGGTGGGATAGAATCAAGGAGGTGAACTAGAATGTTGGGTTTTTTTTTAATACAGCATTTGTTTGCAGTAGGTTTTCTACAAAGCTAAAAATCCTGAAAATAAAAAGCTTATCTTACTGAGAAACAAAGATCTTAAGATCTTGCACAAAACTCCTGCCTCTTTTTTATTTATGCATTTATTTATTTTCAAGTTCTCTTAAGAAGAAAACCACACAGAACAAAATTATTACCTTCAACTATACTGGATTTAGCTAAAAATCCTGAAGATGTTTTTAGGGCTCCTTTAAACACCACAAAACTTGCACCTGTAACTAGAAAAAACAGGAACACAGCGAGTACCATTTCGTATCACTCAAGTTTGTCATCACTAACACTTAAGTTGTATTCCTTTTTAAAAAAGGCAGGAAAAAAAGGTAATACTATACTGACAGTGTTAATAGAAATCCACTGCTGACAGAATGATATGAAATAGAACTCTCTATGGAGAGAAGAATTTAAGCAACAAAGACCAGCTTTCCTAACTTATTTTGTGATTGCATACAGTCAACATAGGCAACCCAAAAAAAGTTCCGTATATATAAAAGTTCTGTATATACGGTTGAAGAAAGTGGTAGGATGATTTTATTTATTTATTTTTTTTTTGAGTGGGATGGAAGGGGGTTTTGTCCTTTAAAAAGGACTTTTATTTACAGAAGGTATTCCTCAAGTTTAGATCACTTCAGTAGTACTAAAAGCAACTGGAAAAAAAAGATGATATAAGTGTATTTCCATGCTACAAACCTTTGCATAAATTTGTTAGTTACACAGCGTGCTTTAAACAAGAACAGTCTAACTATGCTTACAAGGAAGCACAGAAGTTGGCACTGGAGATGTAAGAGTATAGCCCTACTGGTCAATTCCATTTAGGAATGCAATTTTTCATCAGAAACCAAACCAGACAGGTTACCTTTCCTGGCATGTCCAGTAGCACTGATTGCTTGTGTGTGATAGAGGCCATGCTTATTCTGCACACACACCAAGTGAGAATCTGCTTCAGTATTAAAACTGGCTCCAATACTAATTACATTTTCATTAGAAGAATGTATCACCTTCATTACCTGTTGACATAAAATCTGTCATTAAACTGACAAATCTCACTTTGCAGTACTCATCTAAATACAAGACATAAGAAAACCGCAGCTCTCAAAACAAATCCAAAGAATTATTCAACTTATTCCAGAGCATTTGAACAACACAGTTTGCCATGACTAACTGAAAAAATACTAAGCATGATTAAAAATACTATTTCAGTTGAGAAAGACAGCAAGTCTTGCATACTGCTGGGCAGAGTATCAGCTGTAGGGATTTTGTTGATCTTAAGGCTAAAATATGCATCAAGCCTCATGCAGTTTACTGTTCGGGGTTTGCTTTTTTTGTTAAAGCAAAAGTAAACAAATTGAAAAAAAGTAGAGTGGCAAGAAAAATTTACAGGGTTTGTGTGGATTTTGGTTTGTTTTTTTTTAATTTTTTTTTTTAATTTAGGTTTTAAGCAAAACACCATCATCAGGAAATGTGTAAGAAAGAATGCTTGAAGATATATACTAAAAGATTTTTTACTGCTGAGTTTTCAGCATTTAAGAGTTATCCTAAAGCTCAACTTTTCACTCATCACCATCCACTTTTCAACATATCCAGGAAGAATGAAATGTGTGCTCAGACCATTTCATGCTCTCTCTCTCTCCCATCACATGCTTACACCAGGTTAGAGTTCAAATTATTGCACAGCAAATAGTGAAGTAATCTAGAGAGCAGCTATCAAATGGAGAATTCACCTGCAGAACTGCCTAGAAACCGATTACAGAATAAAACCAACATCACAGCCTCTAAGAACAGGCCCTCTTTTAAAAGAAAAGAAAGCTCATGTTAAAGATCTGACTGATTTTATACAAAAAATAATGACTAAAGCAGTATGGATTAGAAAGCTAATCAAGATGGTTTTACTCACCTCATTGTACTTCCTTAGTGGTATTTTAACACAGCTTCTACCCATTTCCACATGAACAAACAGGTTGTCTATGGTATGCAAAGTATACTGGTAATTTCTAAGGTCCTGTAACAGACAAAGTTTTTATGTTAGCTGACAATTAGGTATCATTTCCTTACCTTTTATTACAAATAACCACCTACATAAAAGTACTTTTCATACATCTCTAAGACTCTTCAGAATAATGATCTTAAAAGTGACTACCGACTTAGTGATCATTTTTTTCCTACCGTAATGTATGGGAAGGGTATCTTAGTGAATATATTAACAAATCAATACCACTGACAAGGTAACTCTATTTATGAATGGGTTATTTAGACTATAGCTACTTCACACATATTAGGATCTCACAGTGTTTTAGGTAACAAAACACCTCAACAGCTTCCTTCTCTGACAGAAAAGCAAAGCATAGAAGCCACCATCTAGATTAGTTTCCACACCCTGTCCTCTACAACTCTAATTCGTTGATTTCCATGTCGAATATGCACTGATTTTTATTCCTTTCTCTGCCAGAAGCAACCTGGTCTAGTGGAAGGTGTCCCTGCCCATGTCAGGGGAACTAGCAACTAGATGATCTCAGAGGTCCCTTCCAACCCAAGCCATTCCATGATTCCAAGTCTGAAGATGCCACACTGGTACTGGCAGTTCACCAATCAGGCAGGGAGCCTGGAATGAAAGTGTAAGATTCCTCCACTGAAACACACTTTTTCAGACGGTGCAACTCCTCTGATACCTTATGTAATGACATAACAACAGTGGCAATCAGGAAAGAGGAACCAAAGACTGCAGTTTCATCTCTGCTCTAATGGTCTCCAGACTCTTAGAAGAGGATTTAGTGATCACCTAAATAATATATGCAGTTCCTCCCACAGCCTTACAGGATTTTTCATCATAGTGCTGAAGATAAATTCCATGTAAGTATCAGAAGAGGAGGCTCTCTGGTCAGGAGTACAGGCTTACTGAAAGTTTAAATCAAATTATTTGGGTAACAGAAGAAAAGCCTCCTCATGGAATGGCACAAATTCCAGACTTGGTTTAGTCTGATGATTTTGCCAAAAACTTCTCTGCCTAAGATCGTCAGACTGGTTAACTGTGGTAAGATTAAGTATGTGTGACAAAGTAATTACTATTACCGTTAGACCACAGCATGTACCTCTCAAATGTTTTTTAAAGTATGAAGAAAGATGTAAGAATTAAGACTAGACTTCCTGCACCAAACCAATGTTTGTAAGACAAAAATGCAAATGAACAATAACCACTACACTTCAGTGTCAATGTCAACATTTTTCTAGTTCATTTAAAGCCATTTTTACTACCAGAACTAATACACAGCAACAGAATATGAGAGATGCAGCTTTTCTAACTCACTTCTCACCTAACCTGGTAAGTTTCAAGTCAGGGATGGAGAAGAAAAATACCAGCCCTTTTACTTTGGCAAAAATAATTCTGCTTTCAAGAACAGAGTTTTGACAATAACTTACATAATCTAAAATACAACAGAAAGGGAAGAGAATAAAACATTTACTCACAACAAGTAGATTCATAATTGTGTGTCCAATCTCACCAAAGAGTGGCTTCCGGTGCCTGAAACTTACTACAGGAGTAGGATATGCTACAGTCAGGGCAGAAAAAAAGAAGAGGTCATGTTTACCCATCAACAACTCTAAAACTTGCTAATTCAAGTATTTATTTTCAGCTATAGCCCATGTCTCTTAATCTCAGTACCTGATCAGCCAAAGGACCCAGAGCCCCTGCTTCCCTGCTCCAGACTGTTCCCTACCCAAGGTTAAATCCTACTGCAGCATCATTGCATGGAACCACTCTCCTAGTGGCAGTAATTACGTGGCAGAGACTTGTTGCTGCTTTCATATGTTTTGTCAGCTATGTTTCTTGCAATTGATGATCTGGGTGGAAACATCCCAGGTTCAATCTTTGGGTCACCAGCGTCTGGAGAGATTGCAAAGGGTTTGTAGTTGCTTGAATAAGAATACCATATGGGTTAACATCTGCTTTTGTGTTAATGCTATAACACAAAGTGAGGTTACCACTTAGTATTGATAATCAAGAATAGAGTGAATGAGGATGTTCATACAAAGGAACATGCTTTGAAGTCCCATGGCTGCAATGTGAAAAACATGGAGAAGGAACCTAGGGAAGGCAACGAAATGCAAAACATCACAGACCACAGTATGAAACCAAAACAAGTGGCAGAGCAAAGTCAAAACTGTGAGATCACAATGCAAAATTGGTAAAAAAAAAAAAAAAAGAACAAATAGTTTCTTAAGAGGAAGAATACCAACAGAGAAGCTACCACCCTTGCCAATGTGGAGACAGAAACCAGCCAGCAGAAATACTATTGACTCAAGGAATCTATAAACAAGCAAGTGATACATATTTATGGACTCACAGCTTCTAGAATGGCAAGTTTATTTATCAAAAATGCATTCAGGAAGGTTGTATATGATACATTTTTGACATTCACTGCACTTAAGCAACTACTGCTGGCTGCACCTTTTCTGAACTCTTGCTCTCTAAATCACAAGCGCCACAAGTGCCACAGGATATGAAACAGCACTTACATTGCTAAATTATCTGCCTATGTCATTCAAGCAGGCACACAAGCTACTTTAGAGGGCATTTAGGACAGTATCTCCTTTCAGGTCTTGCTCAAGCTAGCTTTATAAATTCTTCAAGGTGATGGGAAACTACATCAACACTTTCCTTTGGTGAGCCTGGAGCAGAGTCAGTGTGAATCTTGTTGATTCACAACAAAGCAGAAAGTGCTCACATCAGCTTGCAACAGAGTGTGTAAAGTAATTCCCATGTGGAGGATGTGTCACTGCACAACATCTGGTGGTGCACATTTACATGCTCTCCATCCACCTCACTTGGAAAGAATGCCTCCTGCATTTTCACAGGCCTAGAAATTTTAAATGTATTAAATAGTAAGTTAGCCTTTTAAGTAATGAACTCCTGCATTCATTGTATGAAGCAATAATGTCTTGCCAACATGGTCAATTTCAGTAATTTAATTCAAAGAAATGAATGTGCCAGAACCATAAACTGGGCCTGTGAACTTTCCTTCAAACCTTTCTCCCATGACAACAGAAGTCATAGATTTTGGTACTTTATTACTGTCAGTTTTGTTTTTTTAAGCTTTCTTACCGGCTGAAGAAACAATATTAAATCAAGGGAGTCTAGCAGGACAATGTAAATTCTCAAGTGTCTCAGCAGGTGGCTCCCATGTATGAAACATAAGTCTTATACAAGTGTAATATAAAATACTGCAAAGAGGATTTTAAATATTTCACTTGTCTAAAACCCATGTATTTTCGAAAGGGAATTTTATATTTATACAGGTATTTTAAAGTGTTAAGACACTTACCCCCATATTCTGCTCCCAGTCTCAACATTAAACAGATAGGAAAAACTTTTGCCCAGGGTACTTTCAGCTTATGGATGAGATCACCAAAAAGAAAAGGGTGATCTGGTAGAATCTGATCATTAAGTTTCTGAAAAGTTGGCGAAAAAAACAGGAATCCTCCATGCTCTTTGTTACTGAAAAAGTTTTCAGTAAAAGTAATGTTTTCCATATTTCTTATTAACCTTCCTGTAGAAAGAGGGACAGAGTCTTTGCACATACGGAGAAGTAATACATTAGTCAAGAAAACTATTCTGACACACAGTGGTCTCCCTACAGACTTGCAAGCCACAGGGTGTATCTCCCATCTTCCTGAAAGTCTTGACAGACATCTAAACCCATAGACTGAGTACTCTGTGTTTACTAACTAAATTAACTTGAATATCAAACCAGGCTTCTCCAAACAAATACCAAAAATCCTAAAGTGTACAATGTTCTGGCACACACCAGTGTGAATCTGATTAACAGATCTCAAACATTTACATACGTAAGAGTTTGGGACTTCTACAAATTAAGTGACAGATGCCCTAAATCATAGACTTGAGGACTTTCACCCAGAATCTCCAACACAGTATGACTAAGTAATAATATAAAAAACCTTTCTACAAGCAGGATATTTACAGAAACATATGAAACAGAGAAGCTTAAAATTCTTTTCTTCCTGTTGTTGATTTGGAACCCAAGGCTAACACTCAAGTTTTTTCAGATTCATTAGATACTTAAAATTCTTCAAGAAAAAGAGAATATTCTGCTTTAGAGATCAGCAAGAAGATACTAAAAAAAGGCATTAAAATTACATACCTTTCATTGCATCCTTGTAGATGTCAATAAATAATTTGAGTATTTCACAAGGAAAAATCTCTTCATCTGGCAAACACTGCAACAGAATGACAATTTCTGCCTGACCCAAACCATGCAATCCACTTGTTGAGAAGTACCAGCACTTTTCTGAAGAATCTTTAATTAAAAAGATAGGTACCACAGTCAAGCCACCTTACAGTCAGAAAAAGAAATCTGAATTCAATGGAATAGTGCACTACTTACAAGTTATTAGCTTGACATTCACAAGCAAATTTGCATTTAGGATAAAAGTTAATAGATTAGGACCTTCTTCCACAAGAAGCAAGGTGATCTTTTGCCGAGATGGATGTTCTTCCACTAGAGGATCTAAATGAATTAACACCCAATTTAGTTCAACATGTCAACCAAACACCCAAAAAAGAACTGCAGATCACAGCATATGAAAAAGACTGTCCCATCCTCCTATTTTAAGAGGGTGGTAATTATTCCCAAACTTATAGCTACAGATTATGAACAGCTCAGCCTGAGATTCCAGCAACGTATAAAAATAAACCAGTAACTTATAATAAAGGTAGAAACTAGGGCTATCATTCATTTGGCAATTACTGACTAATTGTGCATGCAGTCTCCTTACGCATACTCTAGTACTGTTAGTTACCATCAATGAGCAGTCACTTATAATGCATTCAAGTGATCAAGCATTCTTTTGATAATACACTGATCTTGTTAATAATGCATGTTCAATTACCCAACAATCCAACGTGCAGAAAATAAATGAATTACTAGAATTGTATTAAAATATAAATCATATACACACAAATTTGTATTTAGACATCTTGCTAAATTTTCTCAAATTTTTCCTTTTTCACCCACTGCAAGCAGAAGTGGTGGCAGTTTATCACCATCAGGAACAAGGCTGATCTCTTTGCGAACAGTTCTCAACACCACACAGTGCCCTGTCACTTGAAGGACTAACGGGCACAGCACAAGTAGTCTGTTCAACTGAACTGGAACTAGTCTTCTCAGCTTCTGCAGCAGGAGAACACTCTTCAGTTTCTAGAATTACAGATGTATAACTATGTACCACCTCACTGTGGCCTGGAACAGCCTGCTGTGCATCATCTGAAGAAACAGAAGGACATAATTCCTCCATTTTTGCAATATCATCACTTTCTTCCTTCTGTTTTGGACATACATCAGGCAATATGTCATCTTCCTCTGGGTTTGCAGCCTATGAAGAATAAATCGGTAAATAAAAATATATACGTTCATGTCTCAGAAGAAGCTAAATTTTCATTACTAGCATTCTAAGAAGGAAAAACAGAGTTAAATTTATCACAAATTCTGAGAATGCATCTCCTCTAAACAATAAGCAACCCACCAAATCTCTCCTGGATCTGCCTTTTTTCCTTTTTTCCCATCTTTAGGAGCTACCTAAGGTGAAGATGCATCATTAATGTATTTGTCTGGCAACACAAAATTCCTATCAGAATGCTGCAGACTGGTAATTTTTGCATACAACAGTCAAATGCAAGAAAAACAACGGGAAACCAACCTTCCAGGAATCTGTTTAGTATTATTGTTTCTCCACTCAGCTACTGAACACTGTCATCACTAATGTGCCAGCATTTGGATCAGCATTTCAGTACTGCAAATGTATTTCTATTTCTATACCATGTGTTAATAGCTGAGTCTAGGATTTTACAGTCTGATTAATTTATAGTTTGGAGTCAAAACTATGGTGCTCCCCCAACAAAGTGAAAAAGCTATGAGCACAGGCACATTAGGATATACCCCCCCCCCCCCCCCCCCCAAAAAAAAAAAATATCAAGATGTGCACTATCAAGTTTCAAGTATGTTAGACCTGCATCCTACCTCAATAAGGAAGACTGCATTGCAACAAGAAAAAAAAATAACAACCCTACACTTGCCCTGTAATAGTTTTCCTGGCATCGCATCAGCTTCCAACAGATTCTCCATTTAGATGATACATGTGCCAGAAAAATAAAATAAGTACATTAAAAAAAAATAAAAATACACCAACCCCAAAACTTAACACCCCCCCCCCCCCCCCAAAACCATGAGTAACTTGGCCTCTAATAGACTTCTTTCCCATGAATTTGCTTGCTGGGGTTTCATATCACTTTATATTTTTGACCCTCATAGCACCCTCTGCCAGCATGTTCAGGATAATGCGTTATCTAGTGAAGCACATCCTTTGTTTTAGAGCTGCAGTACAGTGGTTTTGTTTGAGCTTCTGAAGTTGCATATAAGAACCATCAACAAATTGTTTCCCACTCACTTTGTCCATGCTGCTTTTAATTTTAGACATTGCCCATCTTTTGCAAGAGAAAATGTCTTACTCTTTCCCCAAAACGGAAGTCAGGCTTTACCTTTTGATTACTGCAACTTACAGCAGACCTTCCTTGCTCAACTGAAGTCACATTTACTATTCTTCATGACTTCAGGCTGATTTACATGCTATACATGTGGAAACTGCTCAGATCCTCAAACAGTAATGATCTGGTCTAGTTGATAGCTTTACTAATTTGTTTCAAAAACTATTCAGTGCTGTCAGAATCACAGACTTTACGTTACTGCTTGAAACAGTGTTTCAGAGTTGTTTTATTTTAAAACAAAAGCTGAAGAATCCCTCCAAATCTTTCCAGAACAAACTCATAATTCTTTGGACTTTTCTTGTCAAGTGTAACTAGTTCCACACCATGAATATGATCTACTATAAAAAAGTCAATCCCCCTGTCAGTTCAGTATTAGTTAACATTAGAAGCAATACACAGATCTTGCCACACCCTATAGCGTAGTACTCAAGGGCATTAAGCAACTTACGGTTAATCCAACTCAACAGGCAAACTATAGCAAGCCACTGAAAAAAAAAAAACAAACCCCACAGACTGCTACTATAATCATGTTGCTAATGGCAGGTTTAAGAACTATGACTCAGGTTACCCTCACAGAGGTAGTTAATCAAGGGCATGTAGAAAAAAAAAAACCAAACTTATTTGGTATTTTAAAAATACCATTTTTAAAGCTCACATATATTACCAACCAAACACGGTCTCCTTTAAGTATGATCTACATATGATTTCAGCCCATGGATTTCACAGCCACCACCCAAAAAATAATCAAGTATTAGTTCAGATTCCAAAAGCTGTAAAACAAAAGTTGTGTTATGGTACATAAGGGACCCCATCAATAGCAAGCAAACCTATTTCAAGAGGCAATTCATGCACCTACACATGCTTCTTAATTCATACCATATGCATCTCTGGCAACTCAGGGTTTACTGGACTTAAGTCCTCTGATGACCTCCTTGCTCCAGATGAAAGTTTTGTTGTATCTGCCACTTCACCATTTGGTAAAATCCCATCTGCAAACCAAACTCTCCTCTGTTCTTTGGGGCACAGCCCTAGGACAGGTTGAGAAAACAACGCTGGCTTCATATTATTGTACTGTTCTGAAAGCTGAAAGGATAAAAATTAAGCCCCTTTTCCACCCAAATATATAGAGAATCAGTTTACTGGCACCAGCACAGGTAGATGGTTTGACATCAGCCAGGCTTCAGTCATGCCAAAAAAAAAAAAAAAAATCTCATGCAAAAAACCCTCATACTCGTAGAGGAAGCTGCCATGCTATACTTAAATCTACCAATTCCTATATAAGGAAGGCAACTTCCTCAATCACCTCTCTGTAATAAGCTGAGAATGAAGTGCATTTCACAACTAAGAGATGAAATACTCTCTAAAAATAACTTTATCGCTGTGTTTAAAAAAATTATTTTTATTGAAGGTCAGATGTTTAATAGAAGTGGAACAAAGACACTACTTGGCCACTCATCGTTCATATTTACATAGAAAAAGAATCCCTACTGCTCCCTAGCAAGTCTTCCCTTAGCAACTACTTTTTGCTTTTACTGCAAGACAATGCAAGCCAGAGATCTTTTACACTATATAGAAGTTATGAAAGTAGTATCAACACACACACACAAATATTACAACATAAACAGAGGAAAAAGTAACATTCACGTTAGATAAATGCAGACTTAAGACAGGCTTGATCAAACTCATACATAGCATCAAAAGTGGGAAATAAAAGTAACTTTCCAGTGTACCAGCTGAGTTCCGTCACTCCCACCCCCCAAAAAAAAAAAAAAAAAAAAGAAGCACAATACCAAGTATGAATCCATGATGTGATAAACAACTCCTTCCAAAGAGAACCTGGAAGTGTTAGATCTATTACACTGTATTTAGCATACCTTCAATACCAGGCTGCTTAAGTACTGGTGTAGGTAATGATGCAGAAGGTGAAGAAGAGCTAGCACTACCCGGTATCTGAGCTTCCTCCAAAGGTGGAACAGTACAATACTCAACAGAAACACCGAAATTTGGGCCAGGACCAGTTGGACTCATCATCCTTTCAAATGCCTGTGCTAAAAGGATGTGGTTAGTTTTTAAGATCTCGCAGTCAATTCAATTTTGTATGCAATGCAGTATTATGGGTGGGTTTCATTTTTTTATTTTTTGGTTTGTTTGGTTTTTGGTTTGTTTTGGGTAGTTTTTTTTTGCAAAAGCAGTGCACAATTTGAGAGCTAATTAAGGAAAATGAACACTCAAGCTATTGTACAGACGGAAATTCATGATTTTCTACCTGCACATTTGCCTAATTAATTTCTAAGATACAAACAGACCTCCTTGCACATGTTGCTGCTGCTGCTGCAGTGGCAACACTGAATCATGCGATCCCTGCACCTTGGTGCAAATACATATATCACATTTACCAAGTCAAACTATTCACGTGGCATATAAAAAATCTGGTACGCTTTCAAGTTGCTGTTTAAGTATTAATGATCCAGACCTCAATTTTCCCTGTTTCCACAAGCATCCCTGCTTAGCTTTCAGTTAAGAAAAGTTATGATTCAATTCTTGTAATACTGTTATGACTTGTGAAAATATCAGGACAAAAAGCTACATAAAATGGGCAAATGACATGTGAAAACAAGCAGGGGTATGGCCTTTAAACACACAGAACGCTACTGTGGTGGGAGGATCACTTTTTGCTAGATTTCTGCCACAGATGACCCAACAGCATAACTTTATGCTTAGGCTTTTGGAGTTCAAACCTGTTGTGGTTTTTTGTTTGTTTTTGGGTTTTTTTGTGGTTTTTGTTTTTTGGGGTTTGGTTTTTTTTTGTTTTTGTTGGTTTCGGGGGGCGGGGGGGTTGCTGGTTTTGCTGTTGTTATTTTGTTTTTTAATAAAAAATAACCAGATTGCTACTCAAAGTTTAACGCAAGAACTGAAATCCAATTAAGACGTACAACTGTGCTCTTCCTCCATCCATCTCAGAAAGAGGAAAACATGCACCAATTAAAGTAACAGAAGCTCTTAAAAAAGAATGAAGGTTAAAGTGATGCTAGCTGTACCTGTTCTTCTTTAATGATTACTGCAATTACTCAAAAAACCTTTTTACCTTTACTAATGTCATTATAGCAGCCAGTACACACTCTTGCTTCCTTCTCCGTGTACTGTAATTTGCATTTTCGTCTGCAACAGGCACCACAAAAAACCTAAACCAGAAAAAGACTGAATTAAATATTACAGACAAAAATCACATTATCTCCTAAATTAAGTTCCTGTTGTTATTTACTCCTCTTACTAAGAAGGACTGCATTATATAAGCATGCACACACATTTTTTGAAGTATGGCAGCATAAAAATAGCTTTATTATGTGTACCTTACAATACGTTTCTGTTTGAGGATAAGGGAAAGCAGTAGCCTAAAAAGTCTTTCAGCACATTCAGCTCTGGGGCCCCCAACACAAGAGGGCCATGGAGCTGTTGGAGTGAGTCCAGAGGAGGCCAGGGAGGTGCTCTGAGAGCTGGAGCTGCTCTGCTCTGGAGACAGGCTGAGAGCTGGGCTGGTTCAGCCTGGAGAAGAGAAGGCTCCAAGGAGATCTTAGAGCTTCCAGTGCCTAAAGGGGTTACAAGAAAGCTGGAGAGGGGCTTTTGACAAGGGCCTGCAGGAACAGGACAGGGAGGAATGGCTTTAACCTGACAGAGGGGAGACTGAGATGGGATTTTAGGAAAAAAGTTCCTCCCATTCTCACAGAAAATGGTGAGGCGTTGGCACAGGTTGCCCAAGGAAGCTGTGGCTTCCCCACCCCTGGCAGTGCTCAAGGCCAGGCTGGACATGTCAAGTGAAAGGTATCCCTGCCCGGGGGCTGGAACTGGATGAGCTTTAAGGTCCTTTCCAGTCCAAACCAGTCTGTGATTAAGAATCAGAAAAGCTCCACATTTTGGGCCAAACGACAAAGTCTGCTAACTCTGCTTTTGTGAAGGGTTCTTCCAGTCCCATTGCCCTGAACTGCACCACAAGCTATCTCTATCATCACTGCTGAAATTTCCTTGTTACTTCTTTTGGACGAAAGCAATCCTTAGATGCCTATAAACCAACCTTCCTTCAAACCAATCACACCCACATTACACAGCCAAGCACCCAGCTCTTGGCAACACTCTCTCAGCTGTGAAATGGAGCAGAATCTAAAGTTTCTTGGTGTGAGTGGATCTAAACACGTAAGACCATGTGCCAACCACAAAACAGCTAAAAATGGATATTTTAATTTTTTTTTTTTTTGAGATCATAGCTGGAAGCAGCTGATACACAACTGCACAGCAATCAGAATACTTCAAAGAAATACGCTTGCTTGATTCTAAACCCTCTGCAGCCTAATATTACTTCCATCTTAATTTCTCATGCAGAAATGTAAAAAAAAAAAAAAAAATATCCAGACTAAAACCCATAGCATGTACACAACAAACAGCAGCAACAAGGATGACATAAGTGATATTGAATGTATATTCTTATCTAGAATGATGAAAAGGATTCAGGGTGCACCACCTATTCTGAACTTCACTCATACTTCTGTTAATCTTGTAACTATTTTACACGAAACAACAGTGACAGAAAGACAGACTCAACCCCAGAATTGGGTCAGATTTGTTTTACTGCTTTAGTATTACCTCTAAAGGTAGCTGTTGAAATCTTTCATTAGGGTTCAGATGATGGTTAAAACAATCCAGTCTCATACCTGCAAAGATCCATTCTTTGTCCACTGATCTTGCAGTCTCTCCATAACAAGTTTGCCAGGAAATCCTTCTACATCACAGACAACTGTCTAATCCAGACCTCACTGCATCCCAACATATTTACCAACTCTGGTTCAGGAATTATGTTGTCTAAGTAGGCTCCCCAGTTTTGTTAGAAAGAATAAGCATAGTTGCCTTTATGTTAGTCACTCCCATCAAAGTATTTTAAAAGCTTGTTGAAGACTGATTTGAAAGAACAGAATATGCTCTTCTACACCAACAGTATATATATCCTGGTTTTAACTAGGAATGGGAGAAAAAAATGCATCTCTTTAGCCTGGACTACACCTGCACAATGCCGTTCAAAGAATTTACTGGAACTGCTTCCTACAAGAGTTCCCATAACTATCTGATGCTTTTCTCGCTTTTCCTTTATGTTCTTTCAGGGTGATTTGCAGATTTTTAAAGAGTCCTGCCATTTTTAGCTATATGCAGACTCTAGAGTCAGATTTAGCCTTTACAAAAGGAATCTTTTGAAACCCTGCTCTGACAGAAGCCTTCTACCTCTGACAGAGTTAAGCAGGTGGAAAGAACGGTTAGTCTCATGCTACTCCTAATTATCTTCAGGAGAAGAAAGTGGATTAAAAAAAAAAAACAAACCCAAAATCAAAACCAACCAAACAGCAGTGATGGTTGAAATAAAATTATTACAGGTGAACTCCTTCAAGTAGGGAAAGTCACTGTAAGGACAGTGATCAGTGTAGCACGAGAAAGAAACTATTCCAATTGCTTCTGCGTTAGTGTTACAGTGTTACCCAACTGAAAATGCATATGCTCAGTAAAGATCTCAAGAATGTAACTTGTGAAGATTAATTGCTAAAGAGTTATAATACACTTTAGGGCTTCAAATGCTAAGCCTTACTATCCTTCAAAATAGGTATCCTCTTAAATTTCATGCCACTGGAACCAACAGCTTAATCTTAACGCAGAGGAAACAAGAAGCAAAGACAAACTAAAGGGACAGGTAATGCAACAGGGAAAATAAGATGAAGTTGAGGCTGCTGAGCAAAGAAATTGATCCTGGTTGAGCTAGGAAGAAGAAGGGTACCACAACAAGAGATAAACACCTCAACAAAGAAACTGTGAAGTTGTCTCACCTCACAAGTGCTGCAGATGGGAGGGAAAGCAGAGACCACTAACCTGATACTTCCCTCCAGCACAGAAGCCAGAATTCACAAGTGTTGCCATTTTCATTGATAGAAAAAGCTGCAGGATCATGTGAAAACTACAGCTGTCTTCCAGAATAAGGAAGAAAAGGATGACAGTGAATTCTTATCTGTTTCTCCTTATTTCCAAGTGGCTGAAAACACCACAACCCACAACAGGTCCACAAGGAAATGTTTTAGGTTTCAGCTGTTGTTTTAAAACAAAAAGCTACTATTAAAGAGACACAGAGTCTTACAAGACAGAAAGTTAAGCTACTTGCACATTCAAAAACCTATGGCAATTGCAACTGCATAGCACTCAGTATCTGTAAAGTTCAGATAACCCGTATTGCCTTCACTCGTTCTCCCAATGAACACGCATGGTGAGGCCCCTCCTAAACTATTCTGCCAAACCCCCCTCTGTTAACACACAAGATCAACACCACTAACAGCTGGTGACTGTAAATAGGACTGTGCAAAGAGGTGCTTTTATACCTCTCTCTAAACAAGGTGCAAGAATTTCACAGCAAATGCAAAAAGGAACTTCAAGACAGTCTTATGGGTAAAATGAAACACACTGAAGAACTGTGCTTTAAACTGTTACAAAGCTTCATATTCTGCCAAACGGCTAAGTTCAATGACTATTAGGCTATCACAATGTCAAGTTCTTAATTTTCTTAGCAGCCAAATTCAGACCTACATTTTAGTTCACTAAGCTTTGAATACACACTGCTAGAAGAGGCATCCTGGGGAAAAACAGCCAACCCTCTCAACTTTGGGGATGCAAAAAGTTAGTAAGTATTGGTATTAGTCTCTACTTTACATCCTTATCCATAAAGCTTACTTTATGGATAAAGGATGACTAAAAAATAAGTTCACTAGTATTTTAGTATTTCCATTTATGCACTAGCACAAGCATAAACCACAGCAGCTCACAACAGAATTCTGGATTAAGAATAAGCTTTGGTGTTATCCACTCACTGCAGAAGACCACAGTCTGAAAAAAATTTTACAGATTACTTGCTGAACTGGTGAGTACCATTCATGCCGTCAAAGTAGCACACTTTTCCCCTCCCCAAGATGACTCCCCTAGAAAATTATACTTCTAAAAACATGGGAGGACAGATTTAGGCTATAAATCCTTTGCCTTGGTACTGCTGTTACAGCTCCTGAAAAAATGCAATCTTTCCAGTTTATGGACAATGTTTTACAGCTGGTATAACCACTTACCCAAATTAAAATTGTCATCATCACCACCTCATTTTTTTTTAAGCTTTAATACTTAAGTTCAACTTAAAAGCTGTGTAAAAAGCCAATTCACGACGACTACTAAGAAGGAGACCACTGTCCCACCTTTCTTATTCTATACAAAGATATCAATCCAGTCAGGAATGGAAGATACAACAAGAACTTAATTACTTTTTATGTAATGTCATGCATTTACTAATTATCAGTCTTTTCCAACAGTCTTTAAGTTTCTGTGAAGATATATAGAGACATATACCTATATAAATTTTTTTTTTTTAAATACTTTAAGCCTAGAAAAAGACCTTTCAATATTCTTGCCCTTCTGTACTTTGGTTATTCCTAAATCAGGATTAATTTGCTTTCAGCATCACAGGGCCCCTCTCTAGTTAACTCACCTTTCCACATGCACGACAGTGGTGCCGTCTTTTTGTAAAGGTGAACTTGACTTGGCAGTTCATGCAGTTAGGTGCCTCTGAATCAGGAACCCACAATGGTTGTTTCCAGGACAGAACTGCAGGTATTTTAAGTGATTTCACATTTTCAGATGTTTGGTTTCCTTCAGCTTCAGAGCAGCTTTTCCCGGAGTGCTCAGGGTAAGGATTTTTACCAACCTGCTGGCTGGTGCCTGAGAGGGGAGCTTCTGGGATAACAGAACTGGCTTCCTGATTCTCCCTCTCAAGTACATCTGTTATTTTCTGTTGTCTTTGACAAACAGCTTTGTGGGAAAGGCCAAGCAACTGCTTTGGTCTTGCACCTTCAGCATGAACACTAGGAACTAGTGCTTCACTACTGCTCTCAATCATGTCCCGACTACCAGACACACTCTCTTCTGTTGCAGATTCCGATTCACTGGCAGTAAGAGATATTTCAAGATTATCACTAACGCTTGTTATGTCTTCCAGTTTTGCTTGTATGTGTTCTTCAGTGAGCTCTGTGAAATCCAGGTGGTTCACATTTATTAAATTCCCTTCATCTGCATCAGCTTCCATTAAGTTACTATCATCATCTGAAGACTTCAACACACTGGATTGAAGACTTTGTCCATACGAGAAATCATCAAGCTCAGCATCGCGTATTAGAGTACTGCTTTTAATAACTTTCTCCTCCACAGTAAAGTCAGACATAACTGGGCTCAGACTTTCACTGTAATAAGAGTCTACACCAACACCATATAGCTCAGCTTCACAGTCTAGGAAGGCAGCAGCAAAAGCTTCAATTTGCTGAGAATCACTGTCATCAATTACATTTTCATTATTACACCTCTCTACATCTGTACTTTTTTTCACAATACTTTCATGGATTTTATCTGAATATACTTCTGGTTCACTCAAGTCAGTGTTTTCACAGGATTCCCTACCACAGAGATCAATTTTAGACATTCCAGCATGAACAGCTAAAGTACCACTAATAACCTCAGCCACATTTTGAGGTAAGGGAGTAACATTTTTGTCTGTTACAACTAAAGAACCACATATAGATACAGGAAGTGGAAAACACAACAGCGAAGCCTGGATGTCCTCAACTGAAATACATGAAGTTGTAACACTCTTTAGTATTTCATTGTTATTAAGTTCTTTAGTACCTACATTCTCTTCTATGATTTTCTTTTCCAGTTCTACTTTAGCTCCTGTTCCAAATGAGGAGCCTGGTAAAACACCATTTACAGGTAATGCTGCATGGCTTTTGTGCAACTGAGGCCTCCCGGCCAGATCTGAAGGCATGGATTCAATACTGGTCTCATCCTTTGAGTCAACCTTTTCTGTAGCATCTCTTCCATACGTCTCTTCGCTGGCTGCAGAACCTGTGCTTTCATCTCGTGGCTCACAAATCAATTTTTCGTATGCTTTCTCATCTTCAGGACTGTACACATTTGAACCCTGTAATGTTACACACACCGTATCAAGGCAAGCAGTTTGTTCAAGCTGCTCAGATACTTTGCTGCACTTTACAGATTCTGTCCTGGGTTGCTCGTCACATGGAATTGAGATCTTTGCTGCAGCATAACTAACTGATTTTAAAGCTAAATTATTAACCTCCTCAGTTTTAAGATGTCCCGATTCCTGTAGTGTTGAGCTCCCATCACTCCGCTCTGTACCTAAAACACCGCTAACACCAGCTGATGACACACAAGTAGAAACACGTGTGCAAGATACATCAAAGCCAATCAAGCTTTCACTGTACTGGAAGTCATCTGGCTGCAACTTTTGAGTATCTTCCTGAGCAGCCACTGAGTGGATTAAGTTACCTGTGTCATTAACCAGATCACACACAGGTACACTGCAACTTCCCAGGTTTGAAGCCTGAATTTCATTTAAGGAACTGCTGTCCACAGTGGACAAAAGATCAGGTCCAGAAACATTCTGTTGCTCGTTCTGTGGTGAGTAACTTGGAAGCACTTCAGGTGCTCCAAGGTGGCTAGCTAGAGAGACCTGTTCTGATGAAGTACAACTGTTAGCATTCTCTTGCAGTTTTGGTGTTGGGTGTACAAGTTGTAAGCAATCCAGAACCGAAGACAGCGAATGGTGTTTTGAGCCATATGGATTTTGGGGTGTTCTGTTGCAGTCATATTCATCTGTTTAAAGCAAAAAGAAATAAAAAACAAAGTGTGTAAAACTCCTCTCTCTCATAGTGTATTCTCTCTAAATTCCATCTTCTGATGAATACAAGCTTTCACTTGGCTTAGGCTACTTTCAAACTCCATGGTAACAGTCATCTGACCAAAATCACTCTACCGGAAAACAAGGCAGTGCAGGAACTAACCTTCATTCTGTTCAAATTCATCGAGTAGTTTGTCCAAGTCACAAACAGCAGCTTTAAAGTAACTGTCCATTCTAGACACAGTTCTAGTGAAGTCTTAGCCTTCTTAAACCTAGAAAGAGAAACAGAGAGACTGTTGTGGTCTTTCATCCACAACACTTTGCTGTTTACAAAGTATTATTATTGAAGACAACCTCTATGAAGTATTCTTTTCCCTTTTTAATAACACGTTCACCTCGCTCCATGTGAACAAAATGCAAGTACAAACAGGGCTACAGGCTGTCAGCCTCCGTGTACACTGAATACATTCTACACTACACTATGCACAATACACTCAAAAGTTCACCCTGAATTACGACATCGAGGGTGTCTTACTAAAGCAAAATGCAGCCGAATGCACATACTATGGCATTATGATGTCAGAAAGTTCAGCACCAGAAGGGATACTAGGATTTGCTAGTTTGACTCCCCACGTTTTATGCCATACAGTTCACATGCAAAGCCCCCCAAAAGGCCATTATCCCCCTTGAAGCACAAGTGAACTGTTTAAATGATGCCTATATAATCTTAGACATTTCTTAATTAAGCTGGCGAATGAAGTTGCTAAGCCACTGTCCATCATAATTGAAAAATCATGGCAGTCAGGTGAAATTCACGATGACTGGAAAAAGGGAAATATAACACCCATTTTCAAGAAGGGGAAAATAGAAGATACAGGGAACTACAGACCAGTCAGTCTCACCTGTCCAATCAGTGCACTTACTCTCTGCATTGGCTGACTTCACACTCCACCCCATTCAATGTACTCTGACCACCTAGTACTGTTTCTTCTCAAAGCTTAGAGCCAAAACACTTAAATTCTCTCATACCTCTTATGCCACCCTGTAGCTACAGATCCAGATTCTCTGCCTTACTTCCTCCAATGAGGTGTAAGGTCTCCTCTAACGTAATGGTTCAGATCAGGTGCATTCACTTACTACCCTATTAATACACGTATAAGAGTACTTTAAGCTAACACAGAATCATAGTTCTAATAGACTTTCAAAGGGTAAGAAAGATGAAACAACTAGCATGCATCACCACATGATGCAGTATTATGTGACCTTATATAAGCAAAAAATAAAGTCTGAATATACTACTGCATTATCTACATGGCCATGAGTTAGTCACTCCAAAGGTCTTCAGCATGCTGCACCATAAATCATCTTACACAGCCACCTAATGAGCAAACAGCAACAAGTATGTACTTAATGCCATTTCTCTTACACTCGCTTGAATATGGTTCTTGCTCATAAAATAATCTCATTTCATGACCTCCTGCAAATGAGAGATTATAATTTGAAACAGAAGTTATTCCAATTAAAAGTCTACAAGGTTAACAGCTTCTGGTGATCCATTAAGATGATGCAAAGGGTTAACAAATGTACAGGGGGGTTAGGGTTAAGCCACTTGCTTAACAATGTAACTGCTTGCTCATGCTTATCCTACATGATATTTGCAATGTACAAGGGGATAGGTCAAACCACTTACTTAACAATGTTACTGCTTGCGCATGCTTGTCTTACTTGCAATGTACAAGGGGATAGATCAGGACGCTTGCTTAACAATATCACTGCTCACTCATGATTATGCTAGGACAAGATATAAGGACATAGTTATCGTCAAGAAGTAGGGACCATGTCTTGATTCCCGCCCTTTGGACACCTCTGTGTATGCTAGAACTAGATATAAGGACATAGTTATTGTTAAGAAGTAGGGACCGTGACTTGATTCCAGTCCTTTGGACGCCTAGGCCTGCTGAAACTGGCACTGCGCTTTGGACAAAGACCAAGCCTCCAGGGAGCACGTGTAACAATCAGAGGTGAAAAGTTCAGGCTCAAGGAAGACTCATTTACTTCATCTCGAGACCCTCGCCCACGACCACCAGGAGGCACTGCGCAGCTGCAAAGGACTTCCCAGCTCATTATAATACGACGCGGGAATAAGACATGAATATGTATAGGCGTGTTATACAACCTCATGCATACGTATAACTTTAAAGGATAAATGTAAAGGGGAAACAACGCTGAGGTGTGCATGCTTTTGGAGGAGTTATCCCCTGTGAGCCTCAGCGCTGAATAAAAGGCATACCTACAACTTTAATGAGTTGTGGAATCTATCTGCACATCAAAGAGACATTACAGAACAGATCCGATCCTTATGTGTTTATTTATGAACAGCAACAAAATAGAGTAAAAATTTAGTCGAACAGACATAAAAAACTTAAAATACTTCAGAATTACAAGAAACATACGTATCAAGAAATACATAAGGCTGATTTTTATTCTTTGCAGATAATCTCCCTATGGAGACAGGCTGAGAGAGCTGGGCTTGTACAGCCTGGATAAAAGAAGGCTCCAGGGAGACCTTCCAGCAGCTTCCAGTACCTAAAGGGGCTACAAGAAAGCTTTAGAGAGGCTTTAGACAAGGGCCTGTAGGGACAGGACAAAGAGGAATAGCTTTAACCTAACAGAGGGGAGATTGAGATGAGATTTTAGGCAGAAGTTCTTCCCTCTGAAGGTGGTGAGGCCCTGGCACAGGTTGCCCAGAGAAGCTGTGGCTGCCCCATCCCTGGCAGTGTTCAAGGCCAGGCTGAATGGGGTTTGGAGCAACCTGGTTTAGTGGAAGGTGTCCCTGGCCATGGCAGGGGGGTGGAACTGGATGAGCTTTAAGGTCCCTTCCAGCCCAAACCAGTCTGTAATTCTACGATTTATTACACAGGTTGTACCTGAGTGGTACAACCTAAGCTACAATTAATGTGCAGACCAAAAGGGGTGGTCATCACAGGCCCCTCATGACTCTCCAGCCACAGCACTTCGTACTGGCACACATTCTCATCCTACAGGAAGCTAAGAGCTAGAACGATAAAGTCATATACTTTAGAGAGAGAACGAAGTTAGCTTTCTGCTTGTTTCTTCACCAAAACAGGTCTCCAAAGCAAAACAATCATCAACCCACAACAAGGTCCTGGCAAAAATCTGTGACTCCATCTGCTGCACTCCTAATTACCTACACAAAACACTGAGGAGCTACAGATCTGCAAGTTAAGCTCCCAATTTACTGCAATCAGAATTTTGAGCATTTTTAAGATCAGCAATTTATTTTTTTTTTTTAAGGAAACCCCAAATTGTCAATGAAGGAATCGAACATATATCACTAAGAAATTAAAGATGTCTCTGAAACAACTTTCATTCAGGTTTATCAATGACATCAGAAGCTTTAATTAAAAAAAAAAATCATATTTCAGAAAAATATATTGAGGAAAGTAACTATTTCATTTATCTTTATCTTGCACTTAAGAAAATCTAGATATTATCCATTATTTTGCACTCTTAAGTGGAACAAGAAAAATTTTGAATTAAACATATATGTATTATTAGATTGTAATGCTGAACAGGTAGATTAGAAGGATGAATATCCACTGTACACTGTTGGTTCACTGTCTTCTCTGAAAATGAAAGAACTCAATGCAAAGAATTGTAGAACTGAAATCATATGCAAATATTTACACATATTTAATACAGATTCAATCATTTCTACAGAGAGCTCAGAAAACTATCGCAATACCTCAAGTCTATTGAGCCAATAATGTGACAATCTACAGTTTTGAACTAAAATGGTTCCATTTGAGTTAGTAAAGCATCTTGAACAACTAACATCAATTTGAACAACTATGATATTATTCCTGTAATTTCATTACTCTTTTCATGAAGTATTTTACAGGTTTTCAGCTTTTTCAAGAAAAACAAAGTGAAACAAAAAACCCAACAAACACCCCAAAACACACCAAAATGACCTTCAGCCCCAACAGGGGATAAGCAGAAGCTCCTTACCTCTCTTGAACCTCTCTGTCCAGAACCCATATATCTGCATCACCAAATAACTGTAAAAGCTTCCTGGTTTCTTACATGGTTTCAAATCCTCTTTCAGCAGCAAGATCAAGTTTTATTTTGTGCTCCCTAGATTTGCCTATGGCCAACCCAAATAATTACATTAAACACGGAATGGTATAGAGCTGTGAAAAAGCTCTACTGATAAGTTTTTATTAAATAGCTGCTTGTTTCCCTGACCAAAAGAAGTCTGTAGAAACCATGTGTTTTAGCAAACTGCCTTTGTTCTGAATATATTATTTAAAGAATTATACGTCTTAACAATCTGAAACCAGCAGCACCATCAACTATGTTTTTTTTTAAGTAGGTAAAAATTTCAGAAGAAACACCCACCATTCCCCCCCACCTTAATTCTACAAAATCATAAAAAAAAGCAAAGGACTGAGATGGGAGAGGGGAATTATTGTTCTGTATGGGAAAAAGGAAAAACGCTGGGGATGGAACAGTAGACTAAAGCTGCAGATGTCTCCACTGAAGGTTTTAGATAAACTGTTTTGTAAACAGCTTGTCCCTCTACTGTTCCTTACATCACAAGAGTTACCATCTGCTCAGTGACTCTGCACAGAGCAAGAACTGACCTGGGTTTAATAGAGCTTTTCCTCAGTTATTTTTCATCCAGATTAGTTCCTCATGTAGACATACGAAAAAAAAAAGCATGCCAGCACACCACAAGGGGCAATGCACGAGCAGGAAGAAATCAGTACTGAAAAGAAAAGCACAGGGAAGCTTAACCTGCATTTCCAGCAGCCACCTGCAGGACTTAAGCCAATCTGCTCCTTGCTGCTGTCTCTTATGCATTTAAAGGCACGGACCTTCTGTTGACTAAACAGCATTATGTGTTGTCTTCTGATCATGTTTTTTTGAGTTCTGAAGACACTGGACTCTCTCAAAATCGGTTCACAGATTATTTTTTTTTTAAAAAACTATTAAAACGCAATGTTCATAACTGTATCTGAGGCAACAGTGCAGTGAGACATACAATCTGAGGCTCTTAACAGCTCCACTGTATAAATTTTTTTCAAAGTAGAAAGGTTTAAGCTTTAAACAATGTTTAAATCACTGTCTGTGATATGCTTTCAGGTTAAGTTAAATATTCATGTGTGAGGAGACTTGAAAATAAAATACAAATCATTCTCAAAAAGGGTAAATATAATCAAAGCTCAAAATTACCATAAGACAACAGTAACAGCTACCAGCTACTATCTAATATTGTAAAACTCAGTTTAAAGAGCAAGATCCAAGAAAGATTTACTTCAGAAAGTCAAGCGTAGATAGGGGGATGCAGTTACGGTTAAATGAGGTAAGGTAGTTTAGTTTTAGAGATTCAATTTCATGGATTACTGCACCAAATTGAGCTAATTAGGTCTGTTATTTCCTTATGACTAGATGACTGCCTACTGTATGAGTAAACTATGCAGCTGGATGTCAAAAGAAGTGCTGGAGTGCTTACTTACTACTTCTTCAGTCAGAAACAGACTGAAAACAAAACATTAAGGAACAGAAAGAGGTCATGCTGTGAATATTTTATACCACTACAGGTCACCACTTCTGATCACACAATCTGTCCTTATGTGCATCTTGCTCCCTTAAGCAGCAGCTCATTTCACTTGAAGAACAGAACACACTGATCACAAGGGCTTCCAAGTACACAGGTTAGCAAACATCCACTTTTTTTTTTTTTCCCTAATCAACAGTCAGCTCTGCTCTGTTAACTTCTGTTTGAGGGCAGAGTAGTACTTTTTATTGATTACCAAAAGCACACTAAGTAGGTAAGCATTTGATGTGTTTCTTAGCAAGCTCACCTTAAGTTCTTATCTTTCAAAGCTTTTACTTGTGTCCTGACCAGCATTCATCATTATCTTACCCAAGTGCTTAACTGGAAAACTAACACTTCACTGCTCTGCCAGGCAGCAGTCACCAAGGAGAACCCAGGAAGCCCAGGGAGGTTGTGGAGTCTCCTTCCCTGGAGACATTCAAAACCCGCCTGGACACATTCCTGTGTAACCTTATCTAGGTGTTCCTGCTCCAGCAGGGGGATTGGACTAGATGATCTTTCGAGGTCCCTTCCAATCTCTAGCATACTGTGATACTGTGTGATACTGTGAAGCCAGTATTTCCAACAAAAAATGTGAACTGCACTGAAGTGAGCTATTCTGTGCCAATCCCAAGAAGAATTCTGCACAGTTAGTATTTAGGTCACATCAACAGCTGATCAAACACCCTCCTCTACCTTCTGAGGCCTCCAAAAGGCAAGTTTAAATTGAAGAAAAGAGAATAACAAAGGTTTGCTTATGTTATTTTCTCAGTCAGACTAGGCTTGGTCTCTGGCAAACTTCTAATACTGCACTTTAAATTGCACAAAGAAAGTATCTTAAGAAACAGAGGCAAAAATTCTGCTACTTACCTGTTAACTAAAGAAAGCAAATACTGTGATCTGGATGAATTGCAATGAGTGCAAGTGCCTCAATGCACTTCACATGCCACTTCTTTTATAAACTTTATGAATCACTTTTAACATAACAGGCACATTTGCCAGAGTTCAAACCCAACATTCTATGAGGGACTTCGCAACACTTAAAGAAGGAGATAACACATATTTGCCAGGGTAGAGAATGTCCAAGTTACCGGATGGACTGACAACTTATTTTCAAATACAGTCTCTCTATATGGAGGTAGGCAGTAGTTTTCAGTGGTGATAACTTGTAAAATAAAATAATAAGTTAATTATTACCAGCTAACCAGTTTAATGTCTGATGACAAGGTGCCTTTTGATGTTTAAGAATCCTTGAAGAACACTCTCCACAGTGTTAGTAAGTATAGGCATTACGAGGTCTTCAGCTAGTCACAAGCTAATTGTCACTGCAGAATCAGCCCTGCTTTTATTTGGAGCATGCTAAAACAAGAAAAGATCAGGTTTAGAGATTAAGAAAAACACATATGCACACAGGTCTTCAGCCCATCTTAATTTTAGATTACCAGGAAAGTCTTTTTGTTCACTGCGAACTTACATCATTTCAGCTCCATGATTGTGTTTAATCATACTTAGCCTGTGCAGAAAGCTATACTGAAGCTTTTATCCTCACAACAGGATTCAAGTAGGTTTTTTCTAGCTTACCACCCATCAGCTACCATAGTTAGAACAAAGACTCTGACAGAAACACAACCATTAAGAACTCACAGTGCTCTAGAAATGAAGTGCTGCAACAAACCCAGTATGCTTCTTCTCTCACCTTAAGGGAGAAGGTATTTATTTACTTTATTTAGGTACTAGCTTTCTCTTCCTCTCTTCCCCTCTCATAGGGCTACACCATACACCTACCCACCAATTCAGGGCCCCACAGACAAAAAAGAAACCAAAACAATCTAACAAAACATGGATACAAATAAATGACTGCCTTTGATGTTCATCAGCAATCCACTCACCAGGGAACTTCATTACAACTCAGCAAATGCTTTGTTAAAACTTGAAAGTTGTCAAATAAAAATTAAAACAATTCCTGCTAAGCAAGACAACATATTATCCACTACGAAAACTGCACTAGCTGCTGCCACTGCAAATTTACCAGCTGAATCAGGGGGTGAAGATAATAGTTTCCAGACACACAAGGAAAAGCTTACATGGCACACTGCAAAAAACTAAACTCCCTTGCTTAGAAAGAACAACATTCTGTTTATTCAACCAGATTTCTCCAAAAATCCATTAACAATTACACATGTTCATTAGTGCTCTGACACATAAGCAGTGCCATGAGCAGCCAGGCCCACAGCTGAAGAATCCACTTGCTCAATCAAACACATCTCTCTCAGATTGCCCACAGTGCCATCATCATTAGCTGTATCAGCATTTATTACTCAGCATTAGAAAATGAGTAATGATAATACAATTCTTGTACCAGGTCTGAAAGATCACTACCCAATGGAAACCAATGTTCCCTTAATATTCTCAACTTCTCTGATTTACATTGCTAATAACCAGATATTTATCTTAGTCAACCTCAGCAATAGATACTAACAGCCTATAGTACTGGCAGGCAACTTCTCTGAGCACTCTTTCTTTCTACAGGATGCACCAATAAACCAGTTCTCTGCCATCATAGCTTATATTTAAATACAGACCGAGAATGTTTCATAGTTTATCCAGAAGCACATCTTAAAATATTTAATGCAAGTGTATGGTGCAAGCATGTACACTGTACTTTGTATCCCCTATAAAAATCAATGAAACAAGAAGTAAGCAAAACCAGTAAACCCTAGGAGCAATCAAATCATCTAAGCAATCTAACATGCAATACACATCAAGAACTGCTGTAAGAACAGCCAGTGGCAGACTGCATCCTAAAACACAAGGATTTGTTTTTCATTGAGTCACAGAATGAACGAGGTTTGGAAAAGACCTTCAAGATCACCAAAAGTCAAACTGCTCCCCAGTACTGCCAAGGCCATCACTAAACCATGTCACTGAGGGCCTTGTCTACACAGTTTGTGAACACTTCCAGGGATGGTGATTCCAGTACAGCCCTGGGCAGTCTGTTCCAGTGCCTGACCACCCTTCTGGGGAAGAAACCGTCCCTAATATTCAATCTAAACCTATCCACTGGTGCAGGTTGAGGCCGTCTCCTCTTGTCCCATCCCTTGCTCCTTGGGAGCAGAGACCAGTCACCTCCTAGCTCCATTCCCCTTTCAGGTAGCTGTAGAGAGCAATAAGGTCCCCCCTGAACCTTCTCTTCTCCAGACTAAACACCTCCAGTTCCCTCAGCCATTCCCCATCACACTTGTTCTCCTGGCCCTTCACCAGCTCCATTGGCCCTCTCTGGACCCGCTCCAGCTCCTCATGTCTCTCTTGTAGTGAGGGGCCCAGAACTGAACACATGATTCCAGGTGTGGCCCCACCAATGCCCAGTACAAGGGGATTATTTTCTTTCATTACCATTTTCCATTTCCAGAGAGTGAATTCGCTTATGCTGCTGAGGCTGTATAATCTTCCCCGCACAAAGTTTCTCTCGCACATGACAGCTTATCAGTTCTGAAGTAAACAAGCCCCTCTTCAGGTCCGAAATAAAATTCAGCGCTGAATACTTAGTACGTTTTCCTCAACAGAGATACACATCTGTGCCACACCAGGCAAGACAAAAGTCCCTGACACCTACATGACGGAGCCGATCGCGGCAAAAGGAACACTAACGAGCCATCACCCGCGGGGGCAACCGCGACACCGGACGCATCAGGACTAGGCCCAGCTCCCGTTCAGCCCCCACCCGGCCGGGAGCCTTGGGAGGCGGCCGGACCCGAGTGCCAGGGCCGATGCCAGGAATGGCGGACCGGGAAGGCCGCAACTGGAGCAGGTTAGGGGTCTGGAAAGCCGCCCGGTGGCACGATACCGACGACTGCACCGGGCCTCGCACTCCCAGCCCTCAGCCCCACCACGGCTGTACCAGCCCCGCACCCACAATCTCACTCCAGAGGGGGCCGATGCAGAATCGGAGCACCACCCCGCTTACCTCGGGAGCTGCCCCTCCTCGGCGCACCCAGCCACCGCTCGCACGGCCACGCCCCCACACGCCTGCGTAGTCGCGGCGCGGGCAGCGGGAGCAGGTGAGGCGGGAAAGGAGCGGAGCCGGCCTGTGATTGACGCGGCCAACATTCGCGGTATCGGAATCGGCCGGCAGAGGGCGCAACCCACGCTGGGACACTTCCCTTGACGTCACCCACGTGACGTCACGGTAGCGCCACCTCGTCTGGGAATTAGCGTGACATTGATTATGCCTGGTTGTTTCGCCAAAGCAACAGGCACCATGCTGCTTCTGCAACACTGGAGATGGCAGCAGCAAACGCTCTAGCGTGGGTTGGTACTCTGATTTCATCACAGGACATTTTTAAGTATTTCATAGAATTACAGACTGGTTTGTTTTGGACCTTAAAGCTTATCCAGTTCCAAACCCCTGCCACGGGCAGGGACACCTTCCACTGCTCGAAGACCTGTCAAGTCTGTCCTTGAATACTGCCAGGGATGGGGCAGCCACAGCTTCTCTGGGCAACCTGTGCCAGGGCCTCACCACCCTCACAGGGAAGAACTTCTGCCTAAGAGCTCATCTCAGTCTCCCCTCTGTCAGGTTAAAGCCATTCCCCTTGTCCTGTCCCTACAGACTCTTGTCCAAAGACCCTCTAAAGCTTTCTTGCCACCCCTTTAGGCTCTGGCAGCTGCTTTAAGGTCTCCCCACAGTTTTCTCTTCTCCAGGCTGAACAATATTCTTCCACAACATCCTTTTTTTTGAAAAAAAAAAAAAATAGATTTATTGCCACAGATGGCTATATAGAGATCACCACAGTTTCATCTGCTTTTCCACGTGAATCATTTTCTTCACAGTGTGTAATCTCAGAGGGCCAGGAGTGTGATTTTTGAAGCATTTTAACCGGATTTTCACGGTTTTGCACTGTGAACTGGGGAAACACTGCTTTGCAAGCAAAGGTTTTGGCAGCAGGCACATTCGGGGCCGATGACTCCTGTATTTTGTACTAATGATTACATTAGCATCCCGTTTCCTGTATCCTGTTCCGAATCATCTTCTCTTGCCTCAATTGCTCAAGCTAGCATGTAGCTAACCTTTCTTTGATGAGCCAGAGCCTCCTCTTTGTCATTTACCTGAGTATTTATTTAAAAGAGGAAGAAAAGAAAGTAGTTTATAAGCTAAGAAAAAGCATTTTGTGTAAAATGACAGATTTGGACTCATGATGAATATCTAACAGAACACTAACCAGATCTATTAACATCTTCAGGATTTCATTAGGATTGTCCAGCTCTTTAACTTTCTTGCCATCCGCCTCTGATGAGAGCAGGCTGGATAGTTTTTTGTCCCAGACTGCTCTTGTTCCCTTGTAACTTGATGTGCCCTAAGGAAAATGGAAGTACACAAACTGTGGCATTACTGAGAAAAACTTCCTAAAGAACTGTGGAACTAAGCACCCTGACTAATTTCCTCTTAAAGGGCAATGCAGTCTACAGCTTCTCTCATTTTAAGGAAAAAAAAAAAAAAAAATATATATATATATATATATACTCTTTGACATAAGCTGCTCAAGAGATTCTAAGATTTCTAAAAAGGTTAGAATACATACATTACACAAATTTAATGTATCAGTATATAGAGCTTGGAAACAATGATGTCGGTACTCAAGATGTGTGCTGGTTTAGTATTACATGACAAGGGTGCTCAAGGAATTTAGGCTGGGGGAAGTGAGGTGTTTAGTCTGAAGAAAAGAAGGTTCAGGGGGGACCTTAATATTCTCTACAACTACCTGAAAGGAGGAAGAAGCCAGCAGGTGGCTGGTCTCTGCTCCCAAGGAACAAACAATACAACAAGAGGAAACAGCCTCAAGCTGCACCAGGAGATGTTTAGACTGGCTTTTAAGGACAATTTCTTCCCTGAAAGGGTGGTCAGGCATCGGAACAGGCTGCCCAGGGCTGTGGTGGAATCACTGTCCCTGGAGGTGTTCAGAAACTGTGTAGATGAGGCCCTCAAGTGACATGGTTCAATGATGACATTGGCAGTACTGGGAGCGCTTGGACTTGATGATCTTGAAGGTCTTTTCCAAACCTGGTTGATTTTGTGATTCTTTGCTTCTAAGACCCACCTCAAAGCAACACATGTCCAGGTCAATGGCTAACACAAATATATCTTAAAGCGCCATTCCTAAATTCTGCTATGGTTTTGACCATGACAAAAGCACTTAAGTACTTATCTTTATCCTTTATCTTTAATAAGGAAAGGATCATTGGAATTCTTCCTCTTTTACAAAGGGCTTTGTAACTCGTAACATATGAGGTGTAAGAATAACAATAAATACTCACATAGATACACAGAATCATGGAATAGTCAGGGTTGGAAAGGACCTTAAATCATCTAGTTCCAGCCCTCCTGCCATGGGGAAGGACACCTCACACTAAACCATGTCACCCATGACTCTGTCCAGTGTGGCCTTGAACACTGCCAGGGATGGAGCATTCACCACTCTTGGGCAACCTGTTCCAGTGTCTCACCACCCTCACAGTAAAGAACTTTTTCCTTATATCTAACCTGAACTTTTCCTGTTTAACTTTAAACCTCTTACCCCTTGTCCAATCACTACAGTCCCTAATCAAGAGTCCCCTCTCCCTTGTAGGCCCCCTTCAAATACTGGAAGGCTGCTCTAAGGCCTCCACACAGCCTTCTCTTCTCCAGGCTGAACAGCCCAAACTTTCTCAGCCTGTCTTCATATGGGAGGTGCTCCAGCCCCTGATCATCCTTGTGGCCCTCCTCTGGACTTTCTCCAACAGCTCCATGTCCTTCTTATGTTCCAGACACACCAGAACTGTACTCCAAGTACATGCATAATAAAAACCTAGAAATGTCTCAAAAAACAGAAAAAAAACAACCCCAATTATTTAGTATGTCATTGAAAGCTCAGTGTGTGTATATATATATATACACACATATACACACACACACATACATATATATATATAATTTCTTCTCCTTCCCTAACTCCTACATAGAGCTCACTTGAAAAAAAACCTATCAAGGTAAATCATAGAATCACAGTATCAACTAGTTTGGAAAAGGCCTTTAAGATCATCAACAAGTCCAACTACTGACTTGTTGACAGCATCTAAACAGGTCAGGCTAAACTTGCCAGATGTTATCTTTTTTGTGTTGTTCTCATAATAAACATCTAATATCCAGAATGTTATTGTCAACCTAGGCTACCGTTTATTTATTCCAGCATGTTTTTAATCAAGTAGTACAGGTCATGAAAGTGTAATAAAAAAAGGTTACATTAAAAGCCTAGACTGATAGCTCCAATGTAGTATTCATATATCCCACTTACACGCAGATACTCTACATTATATGTGCAAAACTTCTGGTAGGAATTCCTCAATGACATGGCAAACTATTTAATGTATTTACAGTTTTGACATAACTTCGTTCCTTTTCTTCCTCGACTTCATAAACCTCAGTCAGCAATTAAACCACAGACATACATCTAGTATAGTAAGAAAGTCTGCTTGTGCCACTTGTTACCTAACTTCTGCAGCCAATCATTACTGATACATAGCATGTCCAGTTACCATCGTATTTCAGACGTCTCCAGTTTATAAATCTTGTTTCCTTCTTAATCTTTATCACTTCTGCAAGCCTCAGGGCTTGGTCCTTCCTCTGCATTAGCTGCTGCTCAAATGCAATCCTGAAAGTATCTGCCATTATCTGCCATAAAGCTTCATCTTTACTCTTCTTCAGATTTTCAACCTGTTTTTAATTCACTGAAAATTTAAGGTGTATTAAGCAATTTGGAAGCAAGAGCAGATCTAAATTTTATATGAAGAGACAGACTGAAACCATCAACACAGGCAACTTTTACAAAAGTATAATCAAAGAAGTAGTAGAAACCAAAGTGCTTTCTCATCAAGTTAAGAAATAGATTTTGTAATGTGTATTGAAGTCCTTACTCTTCCTTTTCTATGCATGCATACATCACTACCCATCTACACAGACAAGCTGCCAGCAATGACTGTTTATCTCTGGACATGCAGAACAGCTTGAGGAGAGTATTAATGTCCCATGCCAATTGAAAATTCTAGGTCAGGGGTAATAACCATGGTACAAAAGGGATATGACAGTACTTATTTTCAAAACAAGTCAGTCACTGGAACTTCTGCAGTGTGACCACTAGGATACTTTCCACATCTATAGAGTCAAATAAGAATTAGAAGAAAAATTCTAAAACTATAGAATTCACAGTATCACAGTATGTTAGAGATTGGAAGGGACCTCAAAAGATCATCTAGTCCAATCCCCTGCCGGAGCAGGAACACCTAGATAATGTTACACAGGAATGTGTCCAGGCGGGTTTTGAATGTCTCCAGGGAAGGAGACTCCACAACCTCCCTGGGCAGCCTGTTCCAGTGCTCTGTCACCCTCACTGAGAAGAAGTTTCTTCTCAAGTTTAAGTGGAACCTCTTGTGTTCCAGTTTGTACCCATTACCCCTTGTCCTATCATTGTTTGCCACTGAGTAGAGCCTGGTGTCCTGGGTTCAGCAGTAGCAGTCATGTTTTTCCTTTGTGGTAGCTGGTGCAGTGCTGTGTTTTGTCTTCCAGCCTGGGAACAGTGTTGGTGAAGCCGATGTTTTCGGTTGTTGCTAAGTGATGTTTACCCTGACCAAGGACTTTGTGAGGCTCATGCTCTGCCAGGGAGGAGGGGAAGCCGTGAGGAAGCAGAGATGGGGCACCTGACCTGGGCTAGCCAGGGAGGTATTCCATACCACAGCATGTCATGCCGGGGTGGGGGGTAACTGGGAGTTACCCGGAAGGACACGGGTTCCAGGTGGGACTCGTTTCTTGGCCGGTGGTATCGTATTCTCTTCCCTTGTTATTTTCCCTTATCATTGTTGTAGTTGATAGTAGCGGTGGTGATTTGTGTTGTACATTGGTTGCTGGACTGTTCTTGTCTCAACCCGTAGGAGTTGCACTCTTTCGATCCTCCTCCCCATTCCTCCAGGAGCAGGGAAGGGGAGAGCCCCGGTGGGGGGGGGGACGGCCCTCGATTGTTGTCAGCTCGGCACCACTCACTGGGAATGAGTGAACAAGTTGCCTGACGGGGTTTAAACCACGACACCTGGCTCCATCCTCATGACACTCCCCCTTTATATATTTATATACACTAATAAGGTCACCCCTCAGTCTCCTCTTCTCTAGAGACCCAGCTCCCTCAGTCTTTCCTCATAAGGGAGATGCTCCACTCCCTTAATCATCTTAGTTGCCCTGCGCTGGACTCTCTCCAGCAGCTCCCTGTCCTTCTTGAACTGAGGGGCCCAGAACTGGACACAATATTCCAGGTGCGGTCTCACCAGGGCAGAGTAGAGGGGAAGGAGGACCTCTCTCGACCTACTAACCACCCCCCTTCTAATACACCCCAGGATGCCATTGGCCTTCTTGGCCACAAGGGCCCAGTGTTGGCTCATTGTCATTCTGTCTTCCACTAGGACCCCCAGGTCCCTCTCCCCTACACTGCTCTCTAACAGGTCGTTCCCCAACCTATACTGGAACCTGGGGTTGTTCCTGCCCAGATGCAGGACTCTACACTTTCCCTTGTTATATTTCATCAGGTTACTCCCTGCCCAACTCTCCAGCCTGTCCAGGTCGCGCTGGATGGCAGCACAGCCTTCTGGCGTGTCAGCCACTCCTCCCAGCTTAGTGTCATCAGCAAACTTGCTGATAGTACACTCAATTCCCTCATCTAAATCGTTGATGAATATATTAAATAATACCGGTCTCAGTACTGACCCTTGAGGCACTCCACTAGTTACAGGCCTCCAACTAGACTCAGCCCCATAGACTACAACTCTCTGGCTTCTCTCCTTCAGCCAGTTCACAGTCCACCTCACTACCTGATCATCCAGACCACACTTCCTCAATTTAGCCGTGAGGATGCTGTGGGAGACTGTGTTAAATGCTTTGCTGAGGTCAAGGTAGACCACATCCACCGCTCTGCCATCATCCATCCACCGTGTTACATCCTCATAAAAGGCTAAGAGATTGGTCAAGCATGATTTCCCCTTGGTGAAGCCATGTTGACTGCCCCTCATAACCCTCTTATCCTTGATATGCCTTAAGATGGCACCAAGGATAAGGTGTTCCATCACTTTCCCAGGGATGGAGGTGAGGCTGACCGGTCTAGAGTTACCCGGGTCCTCCTTCTTGCCCTTTTTGAAGACTGGAGTGACATTTGCTTTCCTCCAGTCCTCAGGCACCTCTCCCGTTTCCCAAGACTTGGTAAAGATGATGGAGAGTGGTCTAGCAATGACTTCCGCCAGTTCCCTCAGCACCCGTGGGTGCATCCCATCTAGACCCATGGATTTATGGATGTCCAGATTGCTCAACTGGTCTCTAACCCATTCCTCATCGACTAAGGCAAACCTCTCCATTGACCTGACTTCATCTAAGGTCTCAGGGGTACAGGGCTCTTCAGGACTGCCTGCAGCAGAGTAGACAGAGACAAAGAAGGCATTCAGTAACTCTGCCATCTCTGTATCTTCTGTCACCAGGGCACCCATCCTGTTCATCAGTGGGCCTACATTGCCTCTGGTGTTAGTTTTGTCTGCCATGTATTTGAAAAAGCTCTTTTTGCTGTCCTTGACCCTTCTCGCCAGGTTTAATTCTAAGGATGCCTTAGTCCTCCTAGCTGCCTTCCTACATCCTCTAGCAGCGGCCTTATATTCCTCCCAAGTGGCCAGCCCCTCCTTCCATGACCTGTAAACTCTCCTCTTCCACTTGAGCATACCCAGCAATTCCCTATTTAGGCACGCAGGTCTCCTGGCCCTCTTCCTTGACTTCCTACGTGTCGGGATGCTCTGATCTTGAGCTCGGAAAAAGCAGTCCTTGAATGTCAACCAACTATCTTGGGCCCCTTTACCTTCAAACAGCCTTGCCCATGGGATTTCCCCTAGCAATTGCTTGAAAAGGCCAAAGTTTGCCCTGCTAAAGTCCAGGGTTGCAATTCTACTTGCTATTCTACTAGTCCTACCACACAAGATCCTGAATTCCACCATCTCGTGGGCGCTGCAACCAAGGCAGCCCTTAACCTTTACTGCTTCGACCAGACCCTCCTTGTTAGTGAGGATGAGATCCAGCAGCTCTCCTCTCCTGGTTGGCTCATCCACCATTTGCAGGAGGAAGTTATCATCCATACACTGGAGGAACCTCCTGGACTGTGGCTGGGTTGCCGAGTGGTCCTTCCAGCAAACATCAGGGAAGTTAAAATCCCCCACGACGACCACGGCCTGTGACTGTGAGGCCGCTCTCAGCTGCCTGTAGAAGGCCTCGTCAACTTCCTCACCCTGATCTGGTGGTCTGTAACAGACACCCACAACAGTATCGTCCCTGCCAGCCTGCCCCTTAATTCTCACCCACAGACTCTCAACTCGTTCGTCTTCTGCCCCTGGACAGAACTCAGTGCATTGTAGTTCCTCCCGCACATAAAGAGCAACCCCACCACCCCGCCTGGCTGGCCTGTCTTTCCTGAAAAGGATATAGCCCTCCATGACTATATTCCAGTCATGTGAGCTGTCCCACCACGTCTCTGTAATTGCCACCAGATCATAGTCTCCTGACTTAACACAGGTTTCCAACTCCTCCTGCTTATTTCCCATGCTGCGCACATTGGGGTACAGACATTCCAGGGAGCAAGCTGAGCACACTGATTTCACCCTAGGATTATAGGAGGCATCCCAGTCTTCATCAATTCTGGAGTGCTGCCCCACTGGGGCAAGCCCAGCTACAACCCCATCCCCCTTTGAATCTAGTTTAAAGCTCTCCAAATGAGCCCTGCTAATTCGTGCCCCAGCATCCTTTTGCCTCTGTGATACAAACCTTTCCCACTTGTCATTGTCCAGACTGGTGCCCTATAAAACCAGCTGTTATCAAAGAATCCAAAGCCCTGCCTGTAGCACCAGTCTCGAAGCCAATAGTTTATGAACTGAATCTTCCCATTCCTTCCCACATCATCAGTGAAAGATGGAAGGAGTGAGGAGAAGATCACTTGAGCCCCAGACTCTTTCACCATCCGCCCCAAGGCCCTGTAGTCTTTCTTCATCCCCCTCAGACTGCCGGAAGCAGCTTCCCCCTCACCTGTCTGGAAGATCAACAGCGGGTAGTAGTCTGTCGGGTGCACCAGGTTGGGGAGCGCCCTAGTGATATCCCTGATCCGGGCTCCAGGCAGACTACACACTTCCCTATGATGAGGGTCAACTCTGCATATCGGGCCCTCTGTTCCTCTCAGAAGGGAATCCCCTACTACAATGACCCTTCTTTCTTTCTTATCAGAGGCAGTCTTGAGGTGCAAAGTCAACCCCCTTTTCCTATGTGGCCTTGTGGGCTGGCCTTGCACCACATTCTCACTTACCTCTCCTTCAAGATCCAGGGCCTCGAACCTATTACGGAGGGACACCTGGGGAAGCAGGGCAGGAAGGGGGGAGGGTTTCCCACGACGTCAAACTGGAACTCGCTTCCAACCCTCGTCGTCTTTTTGGTCCCCTACCTCTGCGCAACAGCTACAGGGCAGGGGCTGTCTCGGGCCATCCCCCTCTGTGTGAGAGGGCAGGGGGTCCTTCCCCTTTTGGGGGGTATGTCCCTGGAACCATTCCGACTGGCCCGCCAGGGAGTTACCCCACCAGTCGATCTCCCTTTCACATTCCCTGATGGTCCTCAGCGTCTCAACCTCCTCCTTAAGTCTTGCCACCAGGCTAAGCAGATCTTCTACCTGCTCACACCTCACGCAGGTGGAATGCTGTCCTCCGTCCCCCGGCAACAGCAGGCTCTGGCACTCCCTGCTTCCAGAGACCTGAACAGCTGTGGTTTGGGACGGGGTCTCTGAGTTGCTGCAGTCTTCTTAATGCAAGCTCTCTTTCTGGAGGCGACCATATTGGTCAGCAGTCTGGGACACCAGCAATAAAACAAGGAAAGTGATTACAAAGTCTGCTGCTCTGATTTCTTAGCTTCTGAGTTTATCTACACAGAAATTAAACAGTTCTATAAAGCATCAGTTTGGGAATATGCAGATGTAGCAACTCAGATCCCAGTTGTGTTTTCCCAGGCCAGTGAGATAAGACAGATATACTTTCTCCATACCTGATCTACTTTTTAAGCTATGCATACCTAACTTCTCCTGTCATTTATTTATTTTTTAAGAGGAAAAAAAAAACAAACCAAAGACAACTTTTCCATTGAAAAAGGGCTTCTGCACAGCCACTAAGATCATCTGCCAGTAACAAAGAGACTTTTACCAGCAGAAAGCTTCCTTCATAGCTAAATACTGCATTATTCCTGAGAAACAACACATTAAGCGAAAAAGCTGTTGGCGGCTTACTTGCATTTTCAGCTTTAGAAGTTTTAACTTCTTCTGTTCTCATTTTCAATGCTTCCTTAAGAGCTGCAGTTTCACAATATATCCTGAAGAAGTTAGAAAAAGGATGTATTGTCATCTTTTAAAATATTTTAGACTAGGATTGTGGGGAAGACTGAAGAAAAAGGTCAAAACTGGAAACAGCTGAGTTGCCAGTTTGACAAGATATTATCCATGCTGCATTATACAAGTTGTTTTCTCACTTTCAGTATTTTTTATTGAGAAAAATGGTAAAATTTCCCCATAACAATACCTGAACCTGCTTAGTAAGGTTCCATGGCATATAGCCCTAGAGGGCATGGGGGCCCAAGACTCTTGGTTGATCTTCAAGGATCATCTGCTACAAGCTCAGGAGTGTTGCATCCCAACTAGAAGGAAGTGCAGCAGGAGAGCCAGGAGACCTCCTTGGATGGATAAGGAGCCCCTGACGAAAATTCAAATGAGGTGGAAGCAAGGACAGGCAGCCTGGGAAGAATACAGGGATGTTGTCTGGGAAGCTAGGAACCAGGTTAGGAAAGCTGAGACCCAGTTAGAAATAAACTTGGCTAGGGATATTAAGGATAACAGGAAGGGATTCTACAGGTACGTAGCAAATAAAAACCAGACTAGGGACAACGTAGGCCCCCACAGGAAGCTCTCGGGAGAAGTGGATAAACAGGATCTGGAGAAGGCTGAGGTTCTGAATGACTTCTTTGCCTCGGTCTTCACTGGCAAAGGCTCTGACCACACCACCCAAGTCTTGGAAGGCAGATGCAGGGACTGTGAGAATGAAGACCTTAGGCCCACTGTAGGAGAGGATCTGGTTCGAGACCATCTTAAAAATCTGAATGTGCACAAGTCCATGGGACCTGATGCAATCCATCCGCGGTTGCTGAAGGAGCTGGGAAATGAAGTTGCGAAGCCACTGTCCATCATACTTGAAAATTCATGGCAGTCATGTCAAGTTCCTGATGACTGGAAAAAGGGAAATATAACCCCCGTTTTCAAGAAGGGGAAAATGGATGACCCGGGGAATTACAGACCAGTCAGTGTCACCTCTGTGCCTGCCAAAATCTTGGAGCAGATTCTCCTGGAAGGCATGCTAAGGCACATGAAAAACAACAAGGTGCTTGGTGACAGGCAGCATGGCTTCACTAAGGGGAAATCCTGCCTGACCAATTTGATGGCCTTCCATGATGGGCTGCAGAACTGATGGACAGGGGTAGAGCAGTTGATGTCATCTACCTGGACTTGTGCAAAGTGTTTGACACTGTCCCACATGACATCCTTGTCTCTAAATTGCAGAGACATCAGTTTGATAGGTGGACCACTCAGTGGATAAAGAACTGGCTGGATGGCCGCACACAAAGAGTTGTGGTCAATGGCTCAATGTCCGTCTGGAGACCAGTAATGAGTGGTGTCCCTCAGGGATCGGTGTTGGGACCGGTCATGTCGCTGACATGGACAGTGGGATTGAGTGCGCCCTCAGCAAGTTTGCCGATGACACCAAGCTGTATGGTTCGGTTGATACGGGGGAGGGAAGGAATGTCATCCAGAGGCACCTTGACATGCTTGTGAGGTGGGCTGATGCCAACCTTATGAAGTTTAACCATGACAAGTGCAAGGTCCTACACCTGGGTTGGAGCAATCCCAGGCACAGCTACAGGTTGGGCAAAGAAGAGATTCAGAGCAGCCCTGCGGAGAAGGACTTGGCGGTGTTTGTCAATGAGAAAATGAACATGAGCCAGCTTCAGTGTGCGCTTGCAGCCCAGAAAGCCAACTGTATCCTGAGCTGCATCAAAAGGAGCATGACCAGCAGGTCGAAAGAGGGGATCCTGCCCCTCCACTCTGCTTTCATGAGGCCTCACTTGGAGTATTGTGTGCAGTTCTGGTGTCCTCAACATAAAAAGGACATGGAACTGTTGGAACAAGTCCAGAGGAGGGCCATGAGTATGATCAGGGGACTGGAGCACCTCCTGTATGAAGAGAGGCTGAGAAAGTTGGGGCTGTTCAGCCTGGAGAAGGCTGCATGGAGCCTCATAGCAGCCTTCCAGTATCTGAAAGGGGCCTTTAAGGATGCTGGAGAGGGACTCTTCATTAGGGACTGTAGTGGTAATACAAGGGGTAATGGGTTCAAACTTAAACAGGGGAAGTTTAAATTGGATATAAGGAGGAAATTCTTTCCTGTTAGTGTGGTGAAGCACTGGAATAGGTTGCCCAGGGAGGTTGTGAATGCTCCATCCCTGGCAGTGTTCAAGACCAGGTTGGACGAAGCCTTGGGTGACATGGTTTAGTGTGAGGTGTCCCTGCCCATGGCAAAGGGGGTGGAACTTGATGATCTTAAGTTCCTTTCCAACCCTAACTATTCTATGATTCTATGAATACGTAGTATGTTGTTAGATCTAAATCTGCTAGCCAGGGGCCAGTGTCCAACCTGACACTACTCCTAACCAACCTGTGTAGGCTCTGTGTAGGCTTGGTCTGAGTGGCTCTGACCCAAGGCTAAGGAAGCACGCTTTGCCAGTCTAGCTTCTTGTTTTCCAGGGCTGCATGTGGCTCTGTAGTGAGCAAAACCAGGAATCTCTGTGCTCATACAGAGGTTTCTCTTGCAACCCAGATAGCATGGGCTGTTCAAACAGGCTAGCCTTATTCATGAAGCCACACCCTTACACAAGCAATTTAAATGTGTCCAAGTACATTTGAGAGAATGTCTAAAAAAGAAAATAAAAGATCATTCAGCAACTTCAGATTTTAACAGAAGGTGGGTTTAAGTATCAGTACCATTAGAATCTGAAAGAAATTTGTAATAATGAAGCTCTGAAACATTTGAGAGAAATCTCTTTACTTCCTTTAAAGAACAGAATTGTTACTGGCCATGTGACAACAGGCCTTTGGTCTGAATTTTATAAAATAAACTTCCTGTAGGTTGAACACTGTTCTCAGGAACAGCTGCTCTGCCAAGTGTTGCAATCTTAGAGAATACAATATGCATTTATACCATGTTTTTCTTTGAGGCATCGAAGTATTTCCTTGTTGAATAGAAAAGTGGCAATCCATTCTGTTCTTGTGAGACCCCACTTGCAGTACTGTGAGTGGTTCTGGTGCCTCAACATAAGAAGGACATGGAGCTGTTGGAGAAAGTTCAGAGGAGGCCACGAGGATGATCAGGGGGCTGAAGCACCTCCCATATGAAAACAGGCTGAGAAAGTTGGGGCTGTTCAGCCTGGAGAAGAGAAGCTGCATGGAGACCTCATAGGAGCCTTCCAGTATCTGAAGGGGGCCTACAAGGATGCTGGAGAGGGACTCTAGATTAGGGACTAGGATAGGACAAGGGGTAATGGGTTCAAAGTTAAACAGGGGAAGTTCAGGTTAGTTATAAGGAAGAAGTTCTTTACTGTGAGGGTGGTGAGACACTGGAATGGATTGCCCAAAGAAGTGGTGAATGCTCCATCCCTGGCAGTGTTCAAGGCCAGGCTGGGCAGAGCCTTGCGTGACATGGTTTAGTGTGAGGCGTCCCAGCCCATGGCAGGGGCTTAGATCTAGATGATCTTAAGATCCTTTCCAACCCAAACTCATCTATGATTCTGTGATTTATTTGGTGCATCTCTTCAGATGTTAGTAATGCAGAATGCTGTGAGTTCATGTTTTTTTTTAAATAGTAGCCTGAATTATTTCACTTGGATAAATGAAGGTAATACACATTCTTCTCATCCTGCTGTCCTGTTTTCTGATACCTGTACCAGAAAGCCTTTTTTGCGAAGCAGACTGAACTTTTGGCTTGCAATTTGCTGAAGCCACAGCTGTAGTTTTCAACAGTTAATGCTAGTTTTGTTGCTCCAGACTACCTGGGTAAGCTTCCAATCTCGTAAGTCAGGAAAGCCAAGGGTTTTTTCACAAAGTGTCCCTCAAGGTAATTAAGTTAACAGGTGAACAAGATCAAATATCTTAACAAACCTCCTCTTTCAAACAAATAGTTTGTAAACTTTTGGCTTATTGTTCAATTCAAAATTTGAAGAAAAAGAAAATAATTCTGATGGGGAAACTTCAGAGATATCATTCCTACATTTAAATAAGGGAGCCTGCTGATTGCTTTTTTCAAGGCCTTTTGCTGCATTGTTACTTTAGTGCTTCTGGCATCTTCTGATTGCCTTAACCACACCTGCTGCCTATCCACAGCAAATCTTATTTAAACAAAGAACCAGTTGATTATCCTCTCTCAAAAGCATTCCCTTTTACCTGTATGTGTGCTCACACCTTCAATGCAAGAAAATAAGCAATGATTAACCAGCAAATGGTATTTCCACCTGCATGGACATACCTCATTTACATTGAAAGTAAAGAACAGTCTGGCTCCAGCTGGCTAGCATAATAATGTAATAGGATGAAGTGAAAATTCAGCCTAGCAAAGCTAGAAGTTTCAACTGAAATATACAAATGTGACTAGCATGAAAATTAAATAAATATTCCCAAATCTGGAAGGAAATTACGAAAATATGAAAAACCCTGAAAATCCAGTGAAGTAAACTTGGAACTGAGGAAAGACATACAGCATTCAATGCAATTAAAAGAACTCACAAAACTACACAATGTAAGTCAAATACCTGTCATATTTTTCTGTCCATGTGTCTTCTATGTTTTTAAATCGATCCTGATCAAATTCAATTTCCCATTGCAAAATATTTATTTCCTGTGGAAACAAAAGAAATCTGCAGCAGTTTATTACAAGCCTCCTATTGAAAGGAAGAAGAGGAACTGCTGGTGCTGAGATTAGCACTGGCAGAAATGTAGGTAACCAATGATGATGACAATCAATTATACTGCTAAAAATACATTTGGTGTCAGACACCAGAAAATTTCGGCATCACTGATCTGTGGATTCCAGACAGTGCTGCATGAACTGGTGCTTGTAGTGGCTTATGAGAAAAACAAACCCACATTGCCATGTTTCCCTGCCTACTTACTGTTCTGTGGCAAGGTCACACAGGAAGAGAAACAAAGCACAGAAATCAGTTTAACAAGGTAGCTCACTACCACCATCCTCCTCCTCCTCTCCATCTTCCCTATGAAAATTGGGCACCAATTTCTTAAACTTACTGGGAAGTTCCAGCTTCATAACTAACAAACAGTGCAACTGCCTATGAATGATTGTGAAACTCAGAACAAAGACCAACAGAAAGTAAACAGCTCTAGTAACCTTCAGGTACTATTTCTACACACTATATACAGCATCAAGACATCCAAATCAAAAAAGCGATGCATTAACATTTTCCCTTTCTACTAAAAAGGAATAACAATTTTAAAAAAACCTTGAAGTAATGGCAGATTTGTTCCAATCTAAATAAACAGTCTGATAACCCAATATTAATAGCAATGAACTCTGTGTTCTTAGAGAGGTGTGAAGGAAAAATGCACCCTTACCTTTTCTAAAGTTCTCTTTTCTTCCTCAGTCTTTTGAAGCATTTCTTTTGTGTGACTAGTGGCTTTATTAAATACTGCCTGCAAAACAAAAATAAAACCAACAACAAACAAAGCACAAGTCCAAATACTGTAATTAAGTTTAGTTAATTTGGCTTTAGACAAATTTTTAGTGTTACATCACAAGAAGTTCAAATTCATAGTTGAAAAGAAGTGTGCAAAATTACAAACACTAGCAACTTACTTGTAAAGTCCCAGTGGGTTCTAATTTCAAGTCACATAATGCTACATTGCATTAACAAACTTGTGTTTCAGTCCATAATCTTTTCTATTGGAAAATGTAGCGTTCATTTAAGATGACATCATTGTGTCTTCTTTAGGTCTCATCCACAAAATCAGCTCTTAAACCTAGACTTTGAGCCAGGTGTAACTTACTATGAATGTCTGAGGGTAGAAACTGCAGGCTATAAATGGGTTAAGCAAGCAGACTAAGAAACAGGAACTGATTTCAACATAATCCATTGTGATAATGAATAAAAGTATCACAATCTGTGGACAAAAGACTGACCTAACATTTAATGTATAATGTCCTCTAAGACAATGTATGGAGCAGTCAACTGAAAATATCTGTGTTTTGCAGCAGAAGTTCAAGCACTGGCAAAACATATAATTTAAAGGGCCGGAGAGAAAGAGTTGTTCTTCTAACTTAAATAAATCCTCAAAGAACCTCAAAGATAAAAATACAGAAATGCTACAACAGTAAAATCTTCTTCAATAGCTCCATGAAGTAAAAGTTGTAGAAGCCAAGTGTGTAAGACACTTGCAGATTCAGTGCTTTAAAGTCCTGGTAAATACAGGTTCAGGGAGTTTTAATGAGGAGTGGCAGGAAGATTTCTTCTGTTTTCCTTCCTTTACCATTAATGATTTCTGAAAAACTCCTACCATGCTCTGCAGAATTCTTAGGGCTTCATCTTTTCCTTCAAGTTGTCTCTGAGATGCTTCAAGCTCAACTTTCAAAATGTCAACTTCCTGAAGCAAAACAAAATAGGTATACTGATAAAATCCAAGGTAATAGTGTTAAAACTCATAAATGTAGAGGGCAATGTAAATTTGCCCTCTTCAAAAAAACAGTGTTCTGCTTCTATGCTGTATGATTCTTTCCTGACAAGTAGCTTGCTTACAATGAAGAAATGTTAACAACGCATACTAGCACCAAATCCTTGAAGAATACTTGTAATTATTATTCTTTCTGTTCTCTTCCAGGATATTTGGAAAATAAACCACTGCAGTTTTGCCTTGCTAAAGAAGCTGCATGTATCACCACAGGTCCCGAGGTTTAAAATAAGGAAACAGAACAGAGTACAGTTTTCCTATATATGCAGTATCAAATACTACAAATATATACTAAAATATAAATGCTCTATTAATATGACATACCCTAAACATATCATACAAAACATCTATACTCTATAGTGTGAATATCGTGTTACAACTGTTGGATTAAAACCACTACCTTGTCCACAACAAAACCACTGTCCAACAGATCCCTGCTGCAGGTACCTGCCAATCATACCTTTATGCAACATTCCCCCCTTTGGAAGAAAGCAGGTTTTTTTTAGTTTCGAATAGTTAAAATGAAATTTACTGCTTTGTGTACTTATTTTTCCTTAACCCCTATGTAGGTCACTCAGTTGTTCACTTGTTGTCATACAAAACTTTTTTTCAGAGTTCTTTCAGGCCTGTTACTGCAGCAATTGATACTAAAATTGTACCTCAGAGCAGTGCATTTCTTCAGTTTTGTCTAATTGAAAATGAGTAAGGTTCCTTGACATTTTAACTTGCTGTGCACTGAAGGTTCTTCATGCTAAGAAAACCTGACAGTGACCTACTACAGGATATCCTGGGGTTAAAGAACACAGTACAGATGAAGACGATACCCTTACAACTGAGATCACCATGCTCTTTCTGCCCAGACTGATGCCAACACATCAACATATTTAACCACAGTAAAATTAAAATGTAGGAGTTAACTACCTTTCAGTAAAAATCCAGATTAAAACCCCAAACACTACTCTGTTTACACTGAAGATTTTCAGGCCCTGAAGCTTAAAGAAAACATGCTAGAAAAGTAGTGTGATCTTTTCAATATTATCTACATCTCTACACCTTTCAAAATACTTCCTCTCCATTCTCCACATCACAAAAAAAAATAAAAATATGTGTCATAAAATTGAATAAGGCTTCCAACTACTGCACTGGTTACAAAAACCTGAATCTATCCCTGATTCTGACATGCCAAGGTCTTCAGCTAAACCAACACTTTGCTATGTTAAAAGGAAATGCAGATTTCAACAACAGCACACTTGGCACAGTCACTTACCTCTTGAGCCTCCCAAAGTTGTTGCTTTAGTTCTTCATTTGGCACTTCAGCATTAGATTCTGTAAGATTGATAGCAGATACTAAATGCTGAGAAACTATAATATTTACAACAGAAAACATGAGAATTTTCTTTACCCTGAAAACTGGTAACATTCAAAGGTATATTTTTTCTTCAGGAGCCAATTAAAACACTTAAGAAATACATAAATACTAAAATTAAACATATTGTTTCATAGTTAAAGAAGGGCAATGAAAAAAAAAAGTCAGTTATAAAGAGACCTAAAATAAGGACAATTATTTTAGAATTTCATAAAAGAACCAAACCCACACCCACAAAAGTACCAAAACCACAAAACTGCCATCTTGATTAAAAAAAAACCAACAAACCAAACTTCTTTTTTTTAGCTTCTTTTCAGATTGTAACTTTTAAACAACCACAGTCAACAACACAGCATCTAGCACTATTTAGAATTAATGTCAATTTTCAAGATTGGAAGATGGAAGTATGTTAGTGGAGTATCCCACAAGATCCAGTATTCCTCTATACAAGAAGTTACTACTTCTCTTAAACAAAGCAAGATAAGATGCACCCTTCTGCTAAATCCAAATCACGATGCAGTGGACTTTAGTCATGCTTTCATGGATGCTGCTGTGTGATAGACCTAGATCTAAGACAGGCATCACACAAAGATGACCAAAGATCACACAAAAAGACCAGCATAATGGCAGTGAAACCAACAGGAATTATGCTGTTTTCCTGACATCTTTGCACTGAAGATGCTGAATCCAATAAAGAATAATTACATGTCTTATAGCAGTGTGTGGAGAGGATAGCAGGGACTTGTTCTAAAGGAGAAGAATAAGCAAGTTACACAGAAATACTTTGGTCAAAATACTAAAAATGGCTAAAAATGTAAGGGAAAGCAACTGATGTATAATAAACAGCACTGCCTATATTTGATTTTATCTACAGTAGTGTTATCTTCACCCAAAAAAAGAGAAAGGAAAAACAAAAAGACAAGACCAGAGAGCTGAGATTTGCAGATTCCAAAACCAACTTCTTAACCTCAAAAATATGCCAACAGCAAATGTGATTTTGAGTATTTAGCCATAAGCTTTCACAGAATCATAGAATCACAGACCAGTTTAGACTGGAAGGGACTTCAAAGCTCATTCAGTTCCAACCCCTTGCCATGGTAAGGAACACTGGAACAGGTTGCTCCAAGCCCTGTCCAACCTGGCCTTGAGCACTGCCAGGGATGGGGCAGCCACAGCTTCTCTGGGCAACCTGTTCCAGTGATAGAACCTCTAGGAAAACACACTTAAACCAGGAGTCCAAGAAAGTCCATTAAATTTCATATATATATTTAGAGAAAACCAATGCTGTCCCCCACCAGAGGATGCTCTTTTCTAAATGTCACTTTCAAAAGCAAAACTAAGCACTTTAAAAATGGTCAGTTTACACTAGAAGGGCCACAGCCTCACTTACTGAAAAGCAATTTTGCTGTCAAATGTTTTGGAAGGTATAGGCACAGAGACTACTCTACCTCTCCTACTATGACACTAACAGCAGCCTTAGGGGCTGCACCAACCACCCTGTGAGGCTGCACTGGATCCTAGCAGTCATGTCCCTTGGAATCCTCCAGAGATCTCCAAGTGTTTTAGCACACACTCTGTCTTGTGGACACCTTGTGAAGCAAATGAACTGCTTGGTTTTGCTAACAGGGGGTTTTCTCATGGTAAATAATAAACACTCAAATTACTCTTACCACAGCTACGCTGTCGTGTGGAACTAGTAACAGGCTTTTTTGATGATCCATTGTAAAAACTGTTTTGTTTTGAGCCAGGAAGAGTTGCAGCATCACTTTCTTCACTCTCTTTGCTGACAAGAGAGAATGACAAGCCTTTCCAGACCCCTTCCTAGATTTAAATGAACAGCAGCTCTGTAAATTTTCCCCTTCATAAACACCTCCGGGTCTTTTCCCGAGGCCGTTTCCCAAGTCTCCATATGCCATGTCATCCTCTTCTGCTTCCTCCACTTTCTCCTCCCGAGTTTTGGTTGGTCATCCTGTTTTCTGACCTAGAGCACTTCACTTACCGGTGATGTGAACAGCACCTCCCGCAAAACACGGATTCTATCTAGAAAAAACAGGAAAACTCAGTCATGAAAGCAGCAGAACAACCCTAAAGTGAAAGAATCTGAAAGTGGTGGTGCGTCAGCCGCTTCCAAGGTGGGTTGAGGATGTCGGAAAACACCGTTCTGGCCATGCGGTGAAGCTTTAAAACCGTGGGACCGCCCTAGTGAGGGTGGAACCTCTTCGGGGCCTTCCCCTCTTCTTTCCCCCCAGGTACCAGAGCTCCCAACTCACTTGCCGAGCCGACCACAGGCCAGCCTTCCCGCCCTGGCGCGGGCCAAAGCCTCGGGAGCTGGCCCGGCAGCTTGCATCATGGCAAGCGGACCTGTAACCAGTCAATGAGTAAGTCACTTGTGAAGGATTGTGTGCGTGAAAGTTTGAAAATCTTGAGTTTGGAACGATGATGTTCCCTTGCCTGCTCACAGGTGTTGGGAAGAGGTAGAAGAGCGATGCATGAATCCTTTGGATCAGAAGAGGAAAAACTAACTTCAGAAAGATTAGAAAGAAACCCGGGGTCGAAAACAGAGAAGCAGTTTTGAAGAGTGCAGGAAGACGGAAGTTAACGTTTCTAAAGGGACTTGTTTCATTATGGAGGGCTGGAGCATTGAGACAGGCTGAGAGAGCTGGACTTGTTTAGCCTGGAGAAGGCTGCAGGGAGACCTTAAAGCAGCTCACAGTGCCTAAAGGGCTGGCTGACAAGAAAGCTGGAGAGGGGCTTCTGACAAGGGCCTGTAGGGAACAGGGAAAGGGGGTATGGCTTTAACCTGACAGAGGAGAGATTGAGATAAATTCTGAGGTAGAAGTTCTTACCTGTGAGGTGGAAGTTGTCCAGAGAAGCTGTGGCTGCCCCATCCCTGGCAGTGTTCAAGGCCAGGTTGGACAGGGCTTGGAGCAACCTGGTGTAGTGGAAGGTGTCCCTGCCCATGGCAGGGGTTGGAACTGCATGAGCTTTAAAGTCCCTTCCAACCCAAACCAGTCTGGGATTCTATGATTATAATCCTAGAAATCACACCCCATAAGGTAAGACACCCTTGCCCACAGAGACATTCGCTCAAGTAACATGCATGTGCTGTGTCCTTAAATAGAGAGAATGCAAGAGCAAATGGTTGGAGATAGAGGGTGTTACCTACACAGAAAACGCCAATTACCACCATTTGAAATGTCTTACAAAGGATAGCTGGCAGACTGATGGTGTGCTGATTCTGTGTACCCATCCCCCAGCACCCATCTCCGTGCAAATATGAATTAAACAGTATCTTGACTCTGTGTCTGAGATTAGCTTGTTGCACTCCGGGTGAACAAGCCCACATTTTCACAACAGAAGGAGTGGTGGTTATGGTGCCGAAGGTCTGTACTTCACCTACAGCTTCCCCTCCAAACCAATAGCACGACTTTGCTGCGCAGGATGTGGCAATTCAAAGCACACTTATTTCTAAGTGTTGTCCAGTGCACCTCTATGCCTTAGATCACCCTTCACCTGGTTTCACAGTACCCCTGAAAGCAGCACATGCATGTTTACATCTTTACAACATTTGGTCCCAATTCTGCAAGGAAATCCACATTTTTCACCATTTCAGTTCACATGAGTGTCAAACTGCTGATACGGTATTCCTCTGTAAGTCTCACAAAACAAACAAACAAACAAATAAACAAACCAAAAAACCACCCCAAAAAAAACTCTACCAAATTTGGAACCAAAATAGAACATGTAACCACAGTACCCTTTACCATAAAAATTTTCAAGGTAGTAAGACTTTTATTACCCAGACTCATGCATATAAAAAGTTAATTAGCAAGCAGTTTCTACTTGTGCAAGAATCTTTCATGAGGCTTTACAATCCACATTATCCATAAGAAAGGTTATTTCATGCTCTTCCAGGACCCAGGCTTTACAAGCACTGAGAACAGATAGCTGCCAGTATCTTAAGTGTAACCATGTTTTGGATTGCAGGAGGTTTGTTATTCCCACCAAATATTTCTGTGATAAACTTACAATGATAAATATGATAGAGGTGGGTGATACAGAGAGGAAACAGAGAAATAAAACTTATTGTTTAATACACCACTCCAGTGCAGATATAGCTGATGATTCCTTACAGCGTAAGTAATTCCCAAAGTTTTGTGTAAGGACTTTAAAATATCTCCCTTACTAAGTCATGTCTCTTCTACCCAAACAAAGCACCCTCCTTAAACTTTATCATACAACCCTCATTCCATGTTGGGCTCCACATATCCAAGAAGGCAGTAGAGTACAGAAGGTTTTAGTCTAACAGTTCAGAAACAGACTAACCCCTTTTCAAGATACTGTTTCAGAAATCAAAAATTTGGTATAAAGCTCCACAGCTGCCACCAGTTATCAGGACTTTACGGTTTTCTTGGGGATCCTGGGGGAGGAGGCCTGGTTTTACTTGCAAGCTCAAAGAAACCTAGTTCCTGCTACTAAGGCAACTGTGACTTTCATTGACTGCAGAGTTTTCACTTTGTCAGTTTTCCTGTATGCCTCCCCCAGAGGCTGTTCAAAGCCTTCAGCCTTCCATGCTTTTGTCTGGTCCCCAACCATGCAAAATAACAATAAAATTAATTTTAATGTATCATACAAGAATTACAATTGTCAAATATTAACACCCCTCACCCCCAGAAGAGATCCAGCAGAGTTCTTTTGCATCAAATGTCAATTGTTGTCTTTCATCCATTGCTCAATCCATTGCATAATCTGATCCAAATTTCTCTCCAGGTCTTCAGGAGTATTGCTGTGTAACTGGTGTACAATTTCCTTTCTATATGACAACAGAGCTTCCTCATAAAGTGTCTGAAAAATTTCACACTGAATGTTGTCTTGCAGCTTTTTCCCCTTGTATCCCCTTAAAAACAACACCAAGAGACAGTCTTAGACATGTTGATAACTATAAAGTATCCCACAGAGAATCAGTAATTTATACCCTAAAAGATCTTTTATGAGGTCACATAACAATTCTTTGTTCTTATTTATCCACTGACATACCTGCTTTCAAGTCTGTCATAGAGAAATGAATTTTCTGTACGAAGTACAAACACAATATGAAACCAGCGTTCAGGGAAGAAATCACAGCCATGATAATCAACAATAACTCCACCCTCACTCATTTTATCTTCTAGCTCGTCTATTACCTACAAAAGAAACAAAGACAAGCAAGTTTACCTGAAATGACAGAAAGTCAAAGTACAAGCACGATAGTTTTAGAAGTTGGGCTTACTCTGTCTTCATCCAAAATTGGACAGTCATACTCCTCATCAAAACCTTCATACAGTTCTCCTGCAGCAAAAAGAATTTGTGGAAGTTTGTGAAGTAACAGCAGTTACTAAAATTATTTTTGTAGTTATGTTTATTTCAGGAGGATACAAACAAAGGATAGTGTTCAGAGCAAATCCACAAAAGGGTAAGTTTGTTGTTACTTAATACAAAGTGGGCCACAGTCACATAAATGCTTTTTTACCCTATGCCACCAAAAGCATTTCTGTTAAAGCAAATTCATTGGCATTTCACTTAATATATAATGCATGCACTGCAAATTGTACAAAGCAAAAATATCTTAAGTCCTTTGATGAATTATATTGTTAATATGGCCTACCATCTTTTGCCACGTCACCCACATTAACATAGGTCATTCCCGTTCTTGATGCCAGCTCTTTTCCGAGTGTGGTTTTCCCAACGCCTGGAGTACCTAAAGACACAACCCCATGTAAAAGAGTAGGAGAACAGCATGTAAGTCCTCTTCAGATAACCTTCTAAGGCATCAAAACGGAAGCTTTCTCAGTCAATGCTCCAAGTTTGTATAAGAAAAAGGGGGCAAAACCCTGCATGATGAGGAAATGTAAATAAGAGTAATGCCTGGAGAGGAAAAAAAAAAACGAAAGAACTATGAAGAAAAGTCTCATTTTGTGCAAAAGTTTTATTATAATCAGGATGATCACAGAATCCCAGACTGGTTTGGGTTGGAAGGGACCTCAAAGCTCACCCAGCCCGAACCCCCTGCCACGGGCAGGGATACCTTCCACTAGACAGGTTGCTCCAAGCCCCGTCCAGCCTGGCCTTGAACACTGCCAGGGATGGGGCAGCCACAGCTTCTCTGGGCAACACCACCTTCACAGGGAGGAACTTCTTCCTCAGATTTCATCTCAACATCCCCTCTGTCAGTAAACCTTGTTTCATTTAAAGCCTGACCCAACACGAGAAACCTTAAGTTGCCACTCAGCACAGCTCGGCCGCTGTTCCGCAGGGACCTCACACTCTAGACAACGGGTAGAGATGGATGGGGCGTCTCTCCGTCAGGCCCAGCCCAAGCCGCTAGGGTCGGGTCGGGTCGGGTCGGGTCCGGTCCCGTCCCGTCCCGTCCCGTCCCGTCCCGTCCCGTCCCGTCCCCTCCCCTCCCCGGAGCCGCTGCCGCGCACCCGTCAACAGCAAGTTAGGTCTCCTCATGCTGCCGCTCCACACTTGCTGCGTGCGCTGGACGTCTAGGCGATACGTAAACGGGGGCCTTCGCCGCACAGCCGCCCGCTGATGGCGTCATTCGCTCTGCCCGAAGGGTTCTGCGGCTTGGACGGACAGGCAGGCAGGCGCGGCGAGAACAGCTAAAGGCCGCCGGACCAGAAAGGCCCCTGGGGGACTGGTGGGTGGTGTGATGTGCTTGGCTCGGCTCTCGGGGTCACGCCTCGTTCTCAGGCTGCCACGGAGCGGGTTTTTCTCTGAGGCCTACCCTGGGCGGGCTTGTCCCCTCAGGCCCGGCTGGGCGCAGAGCGTCTGACTGGCTGATCGGCGCCGGTCGGGCTGAGGGATGTCTGGAAGCTCCTCGGGAAAACAGACGGTGCCGGCTGAGGTAGGCCTCGGGGGGAGGGATGGGGATTAGCGTAGGTTTTAGGCCCGGTAATTATCCCTTAGTCTCTCTCTGGGCAGTTCCTCTTCAGTTGTGTGGGTTTTTTGGTTTATTTTAATGTATAAGGTGCTATTTTGTTTTACTAGTGCAATGCATGAAAAAATAACTCCCTCACAGGATATTACCGGCCCCCTTGTAAATGTGCAAATTCAACTAAAAATAGGTTTTGTCTGAATAATGTTAAAAGCAAGCGGGCTCAGTTGTTGGTGCTCTTTGTAGAATCATAGAATCACAGAATCACAGACTAGTTTGAGTTGGAAGGGACGCTAAAGCTCACCTAGTTCCAAACCCTTGCCATGGGCAGGGGCACCTTCCACTGGACCAGCTTGCTCCAAGACCCATCCAGCCTGGCATTGAACACTGCTAGGGGTACAGCTAGGAGTATTGATCTGGAAGGTAGGAAGGATCTGCAAAGAGATCTGGACAGGCTGGATCGATGGGCTGTGGCCAGTGCTATCAGGTTCAACAAGGCTCAGTGCCAGGTCCTGCACCTGGGCCACAACAACCCCATGCAATGCTCCAGGCTTGGGGAAGAGAGGCTGGGAAGCTGCTCCGTAGAAAAGGCCCTGGGGGTGCTGATTGATGGAGCTGAACATGAGCCAGTTTGTGCCCAGGTAGCCAAGAAGGCCAGCGCATCCTGGCCTGTATCAGCAATAGTGATACAGGACCAGAAGGACCCAGAGCAGTGATCATCCCCCTGTACTGGGTACTGGTGAGGCTGCACCTCGAATCCTGTGTTCAGTTCTGAGCCCCTCGCTACAAGAGAGATATTGAGGTCCTGGAGTGGGTTCAAAGAACGGCAATGGAGCTGGTGAAGGGCCTGGAGCACAACTGTGATGATGAATGGCTGAGGGAACTGGGGATGTTTAGTCTGGAGAAGAGAAGGTTCAGGGGGGACCTTTTTGCTGTCTACAACTGCTTGAAAGCAGGATGGAGTCAGGAGGTAGCTGGTCTCTGCTCCCAAGGAACAAGGGATAGGACAACAGGAAACAGCCTCAAGCTGCCCCAGAGGAGGTTTAGACTGGATATTAGGGATAGTTTCTTCCCCAAAAGGGGTCAGGCATTGGAATAGGCTGCCCAGGGCAGTAGTGAAAGTGTTCAAAAACTGTGTAGATGAGGCCCTTAGGGCATGGTTTAGTGGTGGCCTTGGTAGTGCTGCGGCAATAGTTGGACTTGATGAACTTAAAGGTATTTTTCAACCTGATTTTGTGATTCTTGCCCTCAGATACTCCATTGTCTGTTAATGGTCTGTTTGATTAATTCTTACATGTAAATGGCAGAACATTCATAGACCTTTTTGGAGACAACGCATCTGTTCTCTTGCTCCTGTTTTCACAGAGCTCGGTTTTGGCATGTCATCTTTTACAGGTCCTATGGTAAAAGATTATAATGCGGTTGTTAGCAGCAGAGAGCCTGTGATCATTGTGATAATATTTTTGGGACCATAGATAGGCTGAAAAGTAGCTCTGGGTCTAAGTTTTTACACCCGTCCTGGCAGGGTATTTTTAAATTAAACATTGGTGCTGCTAACAGTTTTGTCACCATCAGACAGACTTCTGAGTGACAGTCTGATTCTGGATTCCTCATACCACTTCCTCACAAGCAAATAAAACATTTGATTTTACTGTGCTGCCCAACTGATGGTTCTCTGGCATCTATTTCTGACAAAATGTCTGCATTGTCAGTGTTATAAAAAGAAAAAAGTAAATGCCACATGCTAAAACATGAGGGGCAGAGGACATAAAACATGAATATGACCTTAATATAAAAAGGATATAAATAAGCCTATACTAGTTTTTCATTCTTATGAGAGTTTTAATTTTTAGTTTGAACTTGTGTTTTCAGAATTTTCAGCTTGTTCAGATTTGCTGCAAAATATCAGTGTGTAAGGTTTTGAATACTAAAGAAGCGTTTAATTGACGCATTCAAAAAACTGCCCAGGTTTGTGGCTAACTAGGAGTTAGTCATAGAATTGTAGAATGGTTTGGGTTGCAAGGGACCTTAAAGGTCATCCAGTTCCAATCTCCAATTCTAATGAAGTTCTTTAAACGTACAATGTATTCTTACATATGCTTGATAAAAATCTCCGATTTTGTAGAGACAGCTGTACCAAATTAAGGGGAGGAGAGTGCTACATTGAAGCAAAACATTTGTATTTTACCAGGTCACAGATTGGTTGGCGCATTCATTTGGTGACTTCTTAGGAAACACAAGTATTTCCCCCAGCGCTGTTCCTGTGAAGCCACTAGAAGACAACTCCGGTAGAAACCAGCAGCCGCAGCAAAAAGATGTGTCTTCTGTGACAGAAAGCAGAAAAAGCAAAGTTCTGCCCAGAAAAAGAGCAAAGTCGTCTTCAGTAGATCTACATCGTAACAAGTCCAGACAAAACCAGAGCCAGTCTCAAGAAGAACCATGGGTAGATAGATACAAACCTGAAACTCAGGTGTGAGAGTTATTCTAAATGCTGATGTAGTAGTAACATTACAGTGTGACCTGTTGTGATTCTGTTCGTCATCTGTATTGGGCAGGTGCTATGTATATCCTGTTTTACTAGAGCAGGGAAGTACTAGTTTGATTTATTTACTGCCTATAGGTAAGATTTTAGTGAGGTATTTATCTATAGGAAATGCATTTTTCTCAGGCTTCCTGAGGATATAAAGGTGCTGATGAGGTGTTTCCTGTCAATCTATTCTTGAACTTCTGAACCTGTTTCTGAATTTCAGCTGGATGTCACAGCTCCAAGTACTAGGAAAATCCACAGCTAAAGAAAGAGGAGGTAACTGAGTCAGTGCACTCATTATGGGAGATAATAGAAATCATCTTGAGTGTTACTGGGCAGCAGGTAGCCAGTCCATTAGCATGTTCAGAGTACTTGACTGATTGTAGTTTCTGCTATCTACTGTTTGCTTGATGCATCTTGTACATGACTTTGAGGGTGTGGGCACTGTGGTACCTTAGGACTTCAAGGAGAAAGGACTCAAGCCTGTAGTAAACCTGTCTTCACTGGTTCTGCTCTTGAAACAGCTTTTTCACAGTGTGTTTCAAAGATGTTAGCGTGCAAGATAAATGTGTCTTAGTTTTGAGTGCCAGTTGATGTGAATAAGTATAGTACTTCTGTTTTATATTTAGATATTTAATATCTCGTCTCTGGAGAGGAATTGAGTTGCAAGGCTGGAAGATCAGTAAGTTGCATGAGATTTGCAGAAGTTCAGAAAAGCTATGTAGTATTACTATCGGTAGAACCTAAAAAGTACCACTTCTGGCACAAACAGGCAAGATTGTAATGTTACTTTAGGAATAATAAATAAATAATCATTTCCCAAAAGATAGTGATGTAAAATTGGTTGTTGGAGGAAACAGGCTGAAACGATTATTCTTAACTGTTCCACTTATTTCTACATAGTATGTTCCAGTTTCATATGTTTATGCTTGTACCTGTCTGTTAATATTCCAGTCAGCATGTATTCTGTTCTTGGACCTCATTTTTACAGTCTTGGAAACCAGCAGGTGTGTATATGTACTCAGTATATTTTGATCTTGTTTTAGAATGACCTTGCTGTGCAAAAGAAGAAGATTGAAGAAGTTGAAGCCTGGTTAAAAATACACGTATTACAGAGGCAGCCAAAGCAGGTAATACTGCTAAAACTAGCATCTGGGGTTATAAAACCGTACAAATGAGCTGGATTCAATTGTATTTTCATTTCAGAGAAAAACTCACCTTACAATGCAATAGATACATAATCACTACCTGTAAGAAATCTGGTAAGGACATAGATTAGAGCTTGTAGATTTGTTTTGGGCTTATGCTGCCAACAGGTGGATTCTGGTTTTGCTCAGAACTACTGTTTTCTAGGATCAAGTCAGTTCACACCTTTGCAGTTTGTGCTTGTAACTGGGTTTTGTCTTCCACAGATTAATTTTAAGTATCTTGAGAAATTCCCAGTTGCACAGACTTGATTTACTAGAATGTTTTTAACCTTGTGATTGATAAGAGGCATTCCTATACACAACCATAATTTGCCAGTCTTACTTAGTGTTTTTCAGACCTGATTCTGCAGTTCAGTGTCTAATGTTTCTAGTCTACATGGTGTGCAGTTAACTAAGCAGATGCATTAAAAACTAAGAACGAGGCTTTCAGAGTTTGAGTCTAGCTCTTTCTATCTGAAAACCCAACAGGTAAATTAATAATACAAAATATTTAGCTCTGGTTTTATTGGGAAAAGAGAATTGTTACTACAGAAATTAAAGAAGAAACTCTGCTAATATTTATCTTCAGCCAATTTTCAGTCTTTATGTATCTTGTTTTGCATTTTTTTTCCCCACTCATTCCCCCTCCCCATGACAGGGTGGCTCTGTTTTACTGCTGACTGGTCCTCCTGGTTGTGGAAAGACTGCAACTATACAAATATTAGCAAAAGATCTTGGTGTTCAGGTGCAAGAATGGATCAATCCAATATCTTTAGACTTTGCAAAAGAAGACGTAAGAAATATGTTTGGCCATGGTAAGTATTTTGCTTTTTTCTTTGCCGTTTTCTTTGCCCTTCCAGTTATTTTTGTATTGAGTTTTCTTTTGTTCTTTTGTGTCTGTCACCTATAAGGTCACAGCCATGTGAACCATATCCTTAATGTTTAATAATTTCTGCTCTTAGCTGAAAAGCGATTTAGGTTTTGTTGTTTTTTGTTTTTTTTTTTATTACAGTGTTTACTCCAAAACAATTTGCAGTTCAGATCAGTATAGAGAGCTACATAGTAGCCTGGATATCATTTGAGCCAGTTAAAAAAAAATAGCTAAGTCTGTCTTCATGTGCGCCCTCAACTGAATTCTACCCTTTAAAAATTCTCCTGGTTTTGCCATGTGTTTGCCAAAGGTCTTGTCTGCTGGTATTCAGTGGCTGCTGTCAGAAAGTACCATGAGTGGTATCAGTTCTTGTGGGTATTTATATTCTACTTTGTATAATACAGAATACATATTTTTAATTAGTTTTCTTTTTCAGACTCGGATTTTCATATGTGTCCGAGTCAGGCCCAGGCAGCTGTCTTTCAAGATTTTCTATTAAGAGCAAATAAGTATAACAAACTTCAGATGCTTGGGGAGTCCTCAGAAAATGATAAAAAGCTCATTCTTATTGAAGTAAGTGAAAATTTGTGAAATCTTGTTTTGAAAACAGTACCTTTTATTGTAACATTGACATGCTAGCTAACTTCAGTTGGTGGACGGTGTTGTAAGAAGTCAGTCTGCTGTTACTGCAGATGAGTTCTTTATTACTTCTTAAGTTTTTACAGCAGTCTAGAACTAAGCCTAAATATAAACTAATAGGCAGAAACTGGAGAGTAGTTTGTACACAGAAATAAGATTATATCAAAACATAGACCAAACCAGTTTTCAGAAGTCATACCCATGTTTCTATATGATTAGCTTTCTAGAAATATGTATGTGTATAGACAGGAAGAAGGGGAAAAAACCTCTTGTTATTCCTGTTATTTAAGGATCCAGGAGAGTACAGAAGATATGCAAGAAGTAACACAATAGAAAGCATTTGAAATTCAGCATTCCTGGCTTTATACAGGGGACATTATTTAGGGCAGAGATATGAAGTCTAGGGGTTTGTAAGCCATAATGGGAGATACAGGAGAAGATGTGATTTTTACTTATTCAGGAGTGTGTTTCAATGACATTTTCTTTTTGAACTGTTCTATTTATTTCTTTGTTTTTTTTTTTTTTGAGAGGAATTTTATGATAGTCAAGTTGTCTGTAAAATTTCAAGGAAGTTTCATCTTTCAAGAAAAAGAATAGAGGAGACAAAAATCCTAGCTGAGTGATGTGACATACTGTAGAATTAGAAAGCATGTTTTTCTGTGACTGCATAAAGTCACTTTCTCGTGTAGGTGCTTTCATGTATCAGTAACATATCCTGCTCTCTTCATTGGTGGAGCTGCTAACTTGGATGTTTATTTTCTGTGTAAAACTCAGTCTAGCTACATAAACACCCAAGGTTGTTTCTTATGAAACAAGGACAGAAAGAAAATGTTTACTGTATTTTTTTTTTTTTTTTTTTTTTGACTGTGAGGGTTGTGAGGCCCTGACACAGGTTGCCCAGAGAAGCTGTGGCCACCTCATCGCTGGCAGTGTTCAAGGCCAGGTTGGATGGAGCTTGGAGCAACTTAGTCTAGTGGAAGATGTCCCTGCCTGTGGCAGGGGATTGGAACTGGATGAGCTTCCAGCCCAAACCAGTCTGTGATATGTTTCTTTAGATAATTGTTTTCCATAATGAAAGAAGGAAATACTATGCTATAGGGTTTTTTTCATTTTTTTTACCTGGTTATCTTCAGTGTTAGTCACATGCAAATTTAGTTGTGACTAGCTAACTAGGAATAAAACACCTGTAGCAAGTGATGTGCCATAACTGCCTATGGGAGAGAATATTTACATCTAATGTAATGACAGCAGTTCTTTTGTTTTGAATAGGACCTACCTAACCAATTCTATCGAGAGCCTAGAAGCCTACATGAAATTCTCAGGTCAGTTGCAAATTAGGTTTTAAGGATTAACTTCACCCACTCACAGTAAACTGGAGTTTGATTCTTACCATACTTATGTCTCATTTTAGGAGATTTGTTCATATGAGTAGATGTCCACTTATATTTATTATATCAGACAACTTCAGTGGAGACAGCAAGCAGAGGTTAATATTCCCAGGGGACATTCTAGAGGAGTTGCATATATCCACTATTAGGTAAGATCTTTTATCTCATTAAAACTTGATTGGAATTAATGAGAAGTCGGAAACTAATTTTTTTTTTTTTTAATGAAATCCAACAGTTTCAAGCCGGTTGCAACAACAAATATGATGAAAGTTCTTAATCGAATTGCTGCAACAGAAGCTAGTTTGGTAAGTCATCAAACTGATAACTTGCGCAGTGCTTGCACTAGAAGATTTCAGGCTTTTGTATCTGAAATAATGTTACTTATCTTTGTTGGTATATTTGTTTGATCTTTGATAGCAGAGCCTCACACCCTCAAAAACCCTCACTGGTCCCCCCCAACAGAAAACAGGGAACAAACTGAAATATGTCTTGTTTTTGAGATCAGTTCCACTTGATCTGTGGTCTAAGTCTTCAAAGTTACTGCTGAAGATTCTCCTGCATTTTACAGAAGCTGTATATATATGAAGCAGATAATAGGAGCAGAAATAATTTTCATTGTATTCAGCAAGGTGAGAAGAGGTCATGAGCCCAAATCCTGTATTATTCCCGACCCATTTTCATTGCGACCAAGTCTGATACCGAGTGAACCTCGCAAAGAATTGTGTACTTTATTCTCTGCAGTATGCTGTATAAAATGTGGCAATGTGCTTAAATGGATTGAAAGTTTTAAAGTTAGCAGTATTATGTGGTTTGAGCACACGGTGGATGCTCATGTAGTCTATTTACGGTGTCTGTCAGAGCTAGATCCCCACAGCCAGGGTAATATTCAAATGCTCCTTGTCCTACTTTTTCTTACTGCTTTGAATGTTGCTTTTTATTTGTAGAAGAGAGGAAAGAATTTTGCTCTTGACAAAACTTCTCTGGAGTTGCTTTGCAGAGGTTGTTCAGGTGATATAAGAAGTGCAATAAACAGTCTTCAGTTTTCTTCTGTGAAAGGTAAATTCCTGTGATTTTGTTAAGACATTCTGACCACTTCTGCTGTAAAGGCATTCTGTTCACTGTTGCATCACAGCTAGGTGAGCTACATAAGATATTTTTTATATGCTGCTGTGGAGCAGGAATAAAATACACAAAGGTTTTGTGTTTGTGTGTGTGTGGGAGGGGATTATTTGTTTATTTTGTTAAGCTGAAAACATTCCATGTCATGACTGTTATATGTCATCTAAAAGCTGAGTGCCATCTGCAACTGTCCTGATTTTGGCTGCAATGTAGTTAATTATTTTCCTAGTAGCTGGTGCAGTGCTGTATTTTGGCTTTAGTCTGAGAACAAAGCTGGTAACACACCAATGCAGAGCAGGGCTTACACTAAGTCGAGGGCTTTTCAGCTTCTCATGCTGCCCTGCCGGTGAGGTCACAAGAAGCCGGACACAGTCAGGACAGCTAACCGCAAGTGGCCCAAGGCATATTCCAGACTATAGCACGTCATGCTCAGCATAAACCCCAGGAGGAAAGCAGGCTGGGGGCTGCTGCTCAGGAACAGGCTGGGCATCAGTGAGTTGGTGGTGAGCAGTTGCTTTTAATTTGCATCTCTTGTTTTTCTTGGATTTTATTTCTCTCTCTTTTGTTATTTTTTCATTACAATTTCTTATAGTATTGTTACTATGTTATTTCAATTATGAAACTGGCGGGGGAGCGAGTGAGGTGCTGTGTGGTGCTTAGTGGCCATCTGGGGCTAAACCACAACAGCTATGTGTATATTAATGTAATTTAAGAATAGGGAATGTGTTTGGATTCGTATACCTTATCCTGATTGTATTTTTGTTTTTACTGGCAGACTGCTCACTGGAGAAAGAGTTTTGGTTGAAGAAGGAAAGGAGCTCCATGGTAAAATGTGAAGCAGCAGTATCTAAAGTAAGAAAGAAAAGTAAAGCTGATATTTCAGAAGACCAGGAGATACAAGCTATTGGTGGCAAAGATGCTTCCATTTTTCTTTTCCATGCTCTGGGGAAGATAATTTACTGCAAAAGTAAGAAAACTTTGACTTGCTCTTCCTTTTTGTGGGCAAAGCATGTCAGCTGCTAGAAGCTACCTTTGCTAAAGTAAGGCTTACAGTGACCTCCAGTTTCTGTCTTTGGTCATTAATAACAGTATACCACCAGGAATAACAGCTTGTGGTCACTGAGATTGCAGCTGTCCGTATTTATTAAGTAAATGAATGTTTCATTAAGTTGTATGACATGTGTAATAAAATTGCATATCTCTAGTTGCATTAGTTCCTTGTGCTGTCATGCATGCAAAGCCGGATACATACCAGCACATTCATTGCTTTGTACAAAAGCAGTTTTTGCCTTTGTGCAGAAATAGACATTGTTGTACTGCTACATTCTGTACTTGTCTGTATTCCTAAATACAGAACAGCCCTGCAGCCTCATGGCTACTGCCTCCATTATTTGTGCATCTGCTCTCTTGTCCTCCCTACTTTTTATCTCAGCTCTTTATTTCCCATTAATAGACATTTGTCTTCTGTCCATTCTGATCTGAAAACCTCTTCCACCCTGTTGTACCATATCTCCCTTTGTACCTCTCCAAACTACTTTCCACCTTACTACTACTGAAAGTTCTACTTTTTCTACACCAGGTTCTGTAAATTTACAGAAACAACCTGCTCCCTCTGTGTGGTTCAGTATTGTTTTTTTAACATTAAAACTATAATTCATACGCATTTGCTACATATTAAACTAGTACTATCTGCACTTGGCTAAATCAGGATCTATTAAACCACTGGCTCTCCACATTTCAGTGATGATTCACCATACCGGTTCTAAAATTAGCTGGTAGAATTGACAGTAGTTGAAAGTGATGCTCAGTGTATGGGAAAACTGCTATTCAGTAGCTACGCATGTCAATTCTTGCTCCTGTCTAACTTTTATTCTAATTTTGAATATTTAACCTGAAATGTGTGTCATCTGGCTTTTTTATGTGCAGAAATGTAGCAACATTTCTGATACTGAAAGACTAAAAAGATTGTAAAATCCTTTGTAGGAGAACCAGTGTCAGAATCAGAATTCCCTCAGCTGCCTGCTCACTTATCAGAATACCGTCGGGACACCTTGCTTATTCAGCCTGAGGTATGTCTGTAATAGCTACTTGATTCCACTTTGGTTTGAAAAAAACCCAAACAAAACAAACTCTGAAGTGGTTGATGCAAATTCTTAAGCACAGGGGTTTTGTCACTGATTTTAGTATATGTGTATTCAGTCTGTCCAAGTTACAGAATAATTACTGTGGAAGAGACCTCTGGAGGCTAAATTCAAATGAAGAGTAGGTTCCCAGGAACTAGATCTGTTGAGTTTTGAGGATCTCCAAGAATGGAGACTCTCACTTCACTGATGAACTTGAGGTGGAAAGTGGACTTGTGCTTGCTGCAGCCTGTGATTTAGCTCACATTTTTTCACTGTGCTTTGTTAATAGGAGTTCACCTTTCTGTTACCACCCATTATGAGAGTTGAATACAGTAATGGCTTCTGCCCCTGTGTCCCTCCTTTAGCATTCTCTGGGAACAAGCCAACCTTCCTTTTGTATATAAGCATCACTTCATAAACCATGTGTGCCAGCTCCTGAACCATCCAAATGTGTTGTATCTCTTACTAGATGCACTCATAAAACTTGGAACTTTTTCTTTTCTTTTTTGTTTCCTAATAGGATATTGTGGAAAAATCACATATGTCAGGAAGCATGTTTAATTTATACCTTCACCAGAACTATGTAGACTTTTTTTCTGATATAGATGATGTAGTGAGAGCCAGTGAATACTTAAGCACCGCTGATGTCCTTTGCAGTAACTGGAGTGTAAGTGTCACCTTTTTATACACACATGCTGTTTTTAATACTCTTAACATTGATTTCCTAGACTTTTCTCTAAGTGTTTATGAATGTTTATTTCACACTTGCAGCATAGGTGACAGTGAGTTGTTAATGAATGCTGAAGTAAATCAACTATAGAAAAGATGCAGTTCCAACTTTTTGTCCAGCATCTGTCAGTATTTTATTATGGCAGGCTACAGTGTTTGCAAAATACTCCACAAAGTATTTTTAGGTAGAATATATTTACTGTAAAAATGTTCTGCAGCGTATATGTCTTCTCCTTGATGTAAGTGAACTGCTTTTTCGATCAGCTGCTTTGAGTAAAATTTCACAGTAATCTCAACAAATTCTGTGCCTGTTGTGTCCCTGCAATTACAGAGTGCGTTGTGATTCACGTGAGACACACTGTTCACATTATCCTGATTTCTGTCATAGGCACGTCTTGTGATGGAAAAATACAGTGCATCAGTGGCTACCCGAGGGGTGATACATTCAAATATGTCCAGAGCCTTTGCCAATCACCAAGGAGGGATGGGATTCCGCCCTTTACATAAACCCCAGTGGTTCTTTATCAGTAGAAAGGTAAATGATTTTTTTTTTAATTATTTTATTTTATTTTTTGAAGGGGAAGACAGTTGAATAATGTTGATGGTATTTGCTCAGAAATCCTGTTTTGAGATGAGCCACTTATAAAAAGCTGTTGGTTGAAGAGTTACATTTTATTATTCCTTTAATGGAAAAATCAATTGGAGGCCTCTGACAAAGTCTGATTCAAGTGTTCAAGTTGGCTCACTGCTGGGAGAGTCTTAATCCTAAATTAATGGAGACACAAGTATTCCTAGAAGTCAGTTTAAGATTTTATGCAGTTTAAATCATATTAAACTGTTGCATAAGTTTAAGAAATTACTGCTGGTTTGCATTTATCAGTAATAGACTGCTCATGAGATGCCAGAGCTCTTGACAGTTTTTTACATTTGAAGTGACACTTGCTGTATCTGGCCTGGGTGGGTGGAGGATTCTCTAATCAAAGGATAAATATTTCTGGAAATTTTAATTTCCAGAATTTAATTTTAAAAGGCAACAGTGAAGGATGTCACCATTTTTACAATCTGTATATGTTAACTGTAATGGCTTATGTTTTTTCTCTCATCCTATTTTTCAGTAGCCTGTATGTAGTCATCCAGCAGGCAAGGAGAAAGTCTGCCTTTTGCGGTAGAGAATATTTACGTTAATGATGATGTACCAGTTTTTTACTTGCATTTCTTTTCCTCCTAATTCTTACAGTATCAAGAAAATTGCCTTGCTGCAAAATCTCTCTTTTCAAGCTTCTGTTTACCACCTGAGTGTCTTCAGACTGAGCTATTGCCTTATCTTGCTATGTTGGCAAATCCAATGAGAAATCAAGGTAAATTGAGTGTAACTTTTAATCTTGGACTCTTCCTTTTTTTTTTTTTTTTTTTTTTTTTTTGTAACTAAAGCATATGGTGCTATTTTGTAACCCCAGATGTCAATACTGGCTGTGCTTTTGCCTCAGTTAAGAAAATACTTATGGTAAATGCATATAAGTGATACCCCAGAATGTTTCTAGTAGCACAGCCAAAATTCAGGCTATCCTGATGGGTTTGAAACAGTATCAAGAACATTTAAAAAACTTAATGTAACTGAAATAATTCAAATAAGTATCTCTCTTGGCAGAAGTGAGACCTGTATGATGCTTTTAAAATGTATAAGATGAGGTCCTCATGTTGCAGTATTTGAAATCATTTTTCCCTTTTCCTGGTATGGATTTCTGGTATCTGTGCTTTTGAATTTCATCCTGTTGCCTTCTCACTCAGATTCTTCAGATTGTTGCACAGCTTTTCTGTCTGCCCAGATACTTACTAGCTTGTCTAACTTGGGTGGAATCACCAAACTGCTCATCTTGCTCTTCTTCCTTTTTTTTTCCACAGGGTTATGTTTAAGAATGTATTGAATAGCCAAGGTCCTAGTACAGATCTCTGTGGAACTGTATTGGCATTTTTTTTCCATTGCAGGCGTTAACTGTTAACCTTGTACCCCTCTCCCTGCTCTGTATTAATTAATTGCTTCTCAAACTTTATTAATGAAGGGGTTCTCTTAGGCTTCTTTTAAATCTAATAGAAGATTTGGTGAGAAGACTTTTGGAAACCTAGTAGGCAATATTAACTAGATCTGCACTGCTTATTTATCCTTTTCCGGTGTCATCAGCAGCCTTAAAAGGCTTTCAAAAGCCTTTCCTAGAAAAAGTGAACAAAATTCAAGTTTGCAGTGCATTCAAAAAATGTGTAACCTGAGGTAATCCAGTAGCAGACAGTTCATGTGGAAAAACATACTTTTGTGGTACATAATCATAAAATTGCTGTTTAGACATCTGGGTTGCTTATGCTATGTTAATTACTTCTACTAAAAGGCTTCATACCTAGGCTAAGGCCTTGACGCTGAGATGAATTAATTTTGTGGGCTGTGGAATAATAACTCTGCATCATAAATACACAGTTGATGAACATCACGGATTTTGTTTTTATTTTATGGGAATATGGCAGGCAGTTTGGAGAGTTTGGCAGTGTTTTGGTATCCAAAATAATGCAAATATATACAGGAATACTGGACTAAAGTTACAAATTATTTACTTTCCAGTAGTTTTGATTGTATGTGTGTTATGATCTACCCAATGTGATACTGGTGATTCTTTATTTTTTAGCTCAGATTGCTTTTATCCAGGATGTTGGGAGGCTACCACTGAAAAGACATCTTGGGAGGTAAACTGAAGTTCTGTCTTTTCTTAAAGAGAATAAGACTGTCTCCTCCTCCTTTTCCTTTCTCCTCACCTTCCTTCTATATTGAGGAAAAGAACCCTTTCATAGAGAAACATCTTCCATGCACATCTGTGATGTGACGAACCTAGTGCATGATCTGAATAAATATATTTTAATAATCGAAAACATTCATGTGAGAATAAAACTGAATTGATGCAGAGTATATGGTGCTCTGCCTATTGTTTATTGTGACATAATCATTAATCCGGACATTTCACAGAACATTCTGGGTTCATGTGTGTTAGGGGTGTGAGAAGAAAAGCATAACAGGGAATTACTCTTACTTCTTTGGGATATATTTACTGTTGTATATCTATGGAGCTACAAAATACTTAAATGAGTGCTTCCTCTGAGATAGCAACACTGGTTTTCATGTTGTGGATTTTTTGCCTACTGGACTACTTAGAGTAAACCTTCATTTAGAATGCATTTTTTAAATAAAACTATCCACTGAAGTTCCTCTGTCCTAGATGTTAAATAACTGAGTTACATTTCTATCACTTTGATATCTTTGAACTTCATCAACAGTTTTAATTGTGTTGGCCTGTTTCTAATAAAGGATCGAGATCACAGCTGGGATGAGAGTTAACTCTTTCATCCCTCAATCATGAGAGTTTGTTAGGGCGTCTGACAAAACATTCCATATTGGTCACTGTGGAATTGCTGTCTGAGTTTAACTAAGGAATACTGGTGTGTAAACTGAAGGCTGTGTTACCTAAGAACCACCCTGTTCCCCAACAGTTGTGTTAAAAGGCCTTTTGGTTGCTAGGTGGGAAGCAAGCAGTGTCCCTAACAGGTGTATCTATTTGCAGTCTCCCTTGTCTGAGCCAGAATGTTTGTAATTTTAGAAATTAATTGTATTAATTGCCATTCACTTTGTCTGCAGCACACCTTTAAATACTGATCAGTGTTTCATATCTGTATTAATAAATTGGATGTGTGTCACTTAGGGTTTTATGTGACAGGTAATTTTCTCCTGAAAACATGGTAATCCTTTTCCATCTCTTCACTATTTTGGAAATGAAATACAGAGAGATGTAGGTAGTTTAGTAAGCATTTGCTTCCTCCAGGAATCCTAATTGAAAATAATTTGTGTTATTACGCACTTATTTTAATAACTTTTGTGCAGCTGTTTCAATGGAAATAAGAATCTTACATTTATTAATATTATAATACAGTTATATATCACTGTAATCATTTTATGCTATTGTAATAATATTACTATATTATATTTAGCAATATTGTTTATATACCCACTTGTAGGATTGGGAATGGTACTGTAATGAGAAAACTGGCATTGAGGAGAGAGCACAGTGTTTGAATATCTGGAATTGGTGTCAGGATGAGTTTTTGTCACTAACTGTGTAAGTTTTATTCCAGGGTGGAGTGGGAAAAACAATAAAGGAACATTGGTAACTTGCTGGTAGAAAGATTGAGAAGTCAAAGAGATTTCCTTTCTATTCCATTTTCCTAATATTTATTTTTGATTTGCCGGTTCCATGTTAAGTTGCTTCCTGTCCTGAAGGATTTCGGTTTTGCTTGGAAAGGGTCTAGTGCACTGTGGGCTGTTGTCAGTAACTTAACTGGTCATGGTTCGTGTGTGTGAAGAAAGCTGAGGAAAACCACTGTCAGCAAAAAGTTCAGTTTCAAGGAACAATGCATACTAGGGTAGCCATGGAGCACAAACAGGATCTGGTGTTTTGCTGTTGCTATGTAGGGCAGAATTAACATTCCTGATGGAGGGTGTTACTGGTGAAAAATGAGAAAGCTATTAAGCACCAGTGAAGAAGGGTGGCCTGTGTGGTACACAGGCACTCTTTTCTCTTGCAGTTTCTGTGTGAAGGTGCAGGCATTTTGTCATGGTAACTGACTGTTGCACTCATAATTTTACAGGTTAAAGCTTGAAACACTTACTGATAAAGATCCTGGTATACCAGACTTATTTGTTAGCTCCGAGGGGGATGGTGCTGATGCTTATGCTGTGGAGGCGGCTGCAGAGGTGGAGAAAACCATGACAGATGAGGATGAATCAGGTGGATTCCCTCTCTCTTCTAGCCAGTGCAGTGGAAGTGAACTACCTTGCAGTCAGCCCCGGCCTGTTGCAGCTCAAGCAATCATGGAAGAAGACGAATTACAAATAGATGAATACGATAGTGACTGAGTACTACAAGACTGTACTGACTACTAACTTCCTTGAATGAATTCTTACGCTGGAGAGGCTTTTGCTAAAGAGAGTAAGGTCTGACCAATACTGCTTTAGGTACCTAGGCTTGGCCTCCCAGCCTACCTAAATGTGCTGTGTCAGCATCAAGACAGCTCTCTTCAGTGTCACATTGCAGTGTCAGTCCTGAGCTGAGTACTAAATTACAGGCTATTCATTGCCTCTACTGAGCCATGAAATAACCTATACTGAAAAAGAGGATAATGAATGATGACTGAAATTAGTTTGAGACTGTAGACAAGCAGTGTCACATTGAAATTATTTTTATTTTTTACACGTTTTAATTTGGTTTGCAGTTGTACAGTGTGTTTTCTGAGTACATGTTTGAAAATCTGTCAGCATTTGAAGGTTTTATTAAAATTCATACCTTAAAAAAAAAAAAATTATGGTTTGGAAGTTCGGCCCTTCAGAAAAAGAGGTTGAAGTGTACAGTCACCAGATTATTCTAGATTTCTTTTTGAAAGACACTTCCATATCTTATGGAGGGGAAAATACAACAGCCAAGCATAAGTCCTTCTCATCCTTTGTATTCCGTTGGAAGTTAATGGTGCAGTGTGCAGATTTTGTCCTGAAATTGCCATTGTGCCAGGGGAAAGAATAATCTCATTGTGGTAGACTGTTCAATATGTCAGCATTTTTCTGTAGCTGGGATTGCTCTGTGCAGGACAATCTAATATGTTGTGGTGGTTAATGATACCACAGGAGTAAGAAAAAATAATCAAAGCGACCATCTCTGAATGTGTAATGTGGATTTGAGTTTCTGTATTGCTTACACCTAAAGTTGAGTAGAATATGTGCTTATTCAGCATGATGTTTGAATTAATGCTGCTAAGAAAAAGTCCAGCTTTGCACCCTCTTGAGGGACAGTTGTAGTCTTTCCATCTGTAGCTATTTAATTTTGAGGAGGGGAATTTACTCCTTATTCTTCTGTTACAGCTATTCTCACTACAGCAAAGGTAAAATGGTTTTGGCTGTTGGTGCCTCTCAGCACCTTTCCCCCTCTCCAGGGTGCCTTAGGTGGGGCACTCTGGGCAGGGAGTGCTGTAGCACAAACGGCAGTAAGGTTTTTTATACTGGTTTTTAATTTGCAAGCAAAACTGTAAGGTTCTTTGTATCTGTTCAGCTTTTCTTACAGTAGGACTGGGTAGCAGTAGTAGTAAGTAGACCTACTTTCACATCAACTGCTTTGCACTGCTATTGGCCTTCCCTTTCCTAAGCCAATATTCAGTACTCACCTGGTTCGCTATAAATTGTAGTAGTAGAAATTTATCACTATCAACTACATGTTCAGAGTAATTTGTGTAAAGCCTCTTTTCACATTAAAACAACATTAAGCATTATTCTCCTTAATAATCTCTTGTGTTTAAATGTATATGCTCTTGCCTCTGAATTGCAGTGGCATGCAGTATGTGAACAGGATGAAGTCCCAGATTGTTGAAGGGCTGGTGAGTAACCTATTAAAGGGAAGTGCTGGCAGCTGTTAACCTTGTGTAGCTGCAGGCAGGCTCAAGAATGAATGTCAGCACTATGCCTCCTTCTGGGTCCATTTTGGCTCTCTCAGCAATGTTAACAAAATTCCAAGGTGGAATTAAAAATGGCCCTTCAACCACCAGCAATTTAGGAGACACTGAGGAAGGAAAGAGATGTGGGGTTTTTTTTTAGTACAGTGAAAGAATTTCAGTGACGGCCTCTGTGAAACACCCCCGGTTTACATTTGAACCCATCCAGCACACTGTCTCTACATGTAATTGTCAGGTGGGGTGTGTTCAGTGCAGACGACGTTTTGTCACCAGCTGTGCGCATGTCAGCCCCGGGCCCCCTGTATCTAGGGAGATGCCTCTCCAAAGGGAGGGCAGCCTTGTTGCCAGAGAGGTGCTGGTTGTAGCCCACTTACACCTTTATGGCCACTTACAGATGGTCTCGTTGCAGCCAGAGCAAAACTCAAGGGCAACGTGAAGGCAATGAGCCTCCTAAGCAAGATGTAAAAAAGAAAAGTTGAAGTCAAGATGATTTTTCCAACCCCTGGAACAGTCTGAGGGGCTGCCCCAGGGCTGTGGTGCAGAAAGATGGTCGAAAGAAGGGAAAGGCTGTCCCAGGATGAGAGAGGGGTTGGGGTGAGGTGTGTTCCTGAGGGAAACTCACCTCCTGGGTTTCCAGGAGGCTGTGGGAGCACCCAGCACTGGGAATGGTGGTAAGGGGGCTTCCTGAGGGAGTCGCTACTCCTGGCCCTGCAGGAGGCTGTGGATGCCACTGCTGGGGGTGTTGTGGGGAGTGGGAACGCGAGTCTGGGTCTGGGTCCACTCCTGGGTGAAGGAGCAGTCCAATGCCTGTGTGAGGCTGCCCAAGAGAATGGGAGAGGAGGGGGAAAGGGGAATAGGGTAGGGGAAAGGCAGTGGGCCTCCTTGCTCGTGGGTTATCTTGCATCTTGGCCATTTTCCCCGCCAGAACCTGGGGTGGTTGTGGGAGGAGGAGCAAAAAGAGGTGGTGGAGGAGAAGAAGGAGAATGAACAAAAGTAAAAGCAGAAGTTGCAGCAAAAGTGGGAGAAAAACAAGAAAAGCAGCAGCAAAAGCATTGGTACAGCAGGAGAAACAGAAGCAGAAAAACCAAAGAAGCAGAAGCCTAAGAAATCTGGAATGGTTTATACAGCATATCTATAAGGTTTCAACATCTGATTACCAGTAAGATTGCATGTTCATCTCAAAATGAGTAATTTTGAACAACTTTTTTGAAAAGTACTGAAGTAAGTAACTTTGGGGTGACAGGAGCGACCATATCTGCTAGAGCCACCGTAAGGCCATGTGGAAGCATCAGCTCTCCCTCACAAGCGACACCAGCCAACACAGTGCCAGGAGCACATTCTGGACAGTGCCAGCCTGTTCAGTTCCTGTGCTTACTGCCTGTTACAAATAGCTCACAAAACTACAACTTTGCCAGTGCATGCATGTCCTAGCCTTCTCCATGTTTGGAATATCCTGTGTCAGGGACTTCAGAGAATGATCAGAAACAAAAACATGATGTTTAAAAGGTTCTACTTTTTCTATCCTTATTGGACTGACTTTAGTAATTGCTTCCTGCTCCTCAACAAAAGGATCATCCCAAAAACAGACTGGATGTGTCTGAAAACACTTTCCAAAAGAACACCACATACCTGCTTTTTTCTGGGATTTGGGGGCAAGTGGTGTCTGAGTGGTTGCTTTTGATTTGTTTCTTCCTTCATTTTAAACGTCCCTGAAAGATCCACTATTAGTGTTCACACCATCAGTTCCACTGCTATTACCTCCTCTTCCTACCCCTGATATGCTGAACCTTTCCCTTTCCACCTGCCCCTCACAGGAACACTCAATTTTACATTAAAGCATAGGCCTTTTTGTCCCCTGACCCTGATGAAAAGAACTCTAACTGATCTTTAGGCTGTTGTTTTTCTCTGATTCTACCCCAGCAGCAGCTGGAGACTCTAAGTGGAAGAGGCATTTGTTGATCTCCTTCACTCCAGAGTCGATGGAGCACTGCTGTTGCTGCTGGCGTGCAGCCTCTTGCAGGGCTGGGAGAGTCCTGGAGGCTGGGGCCTTCTCTCTGGGGTCAGCAGGACCCTGCAGAGGGCGGCTTTTTGGTGGATACTGGCATGTACGTCAGGGAGTGCCTTCTCCAGTCACAGAAAACATGAATTTATCACTACAGTGATAACTGTAAACGTGAATTTATCACAAAACTTGCCGGTGTTGGTCACAGAATCATAGAATAGTTAGCGTTGGAAAGGACCTTAAGATCATCTAGTTCCAACCCCTCTGCCATGGGGAAGGACACCTCACACTAAACTACGTCACCCAAGGCTCTGTACAGCCTGGGCTTGAACACTGCAAGGGATGGAGCGTTCACAATTTCTGTGGGCAACCCAATCCAGTGCCTCACCACAGTCACAGTAAACTTCTTTATATCCAATCTAAATTTCCTCTGTTTGAGTTTTAACCCATTATCCCTTGTTCTATCACTACAGTCCCTAATGAAGAGTCCATCCCCAGCATCCCTATAGCCCCCGTTCAGATACTGGAAGGCTGCTATGAGGTCTCCACGCAGCCTTCTCTTCTCCAGGCTGAACAGCCCCAACTTTCTCAGCCTGTCTTCATACGGGAGGTGCTCCAGTCCCCTGATCATCCTCGTGGCCCTCCTCTGGACTTGTTCCAACAGTTCCATGTCCTTTTTATGTTGAGGACACCAGAACTGCACACAATACTCCAAGTGAGGTCTCATGAGAGCAGAGTAGAGGGGCAGGATCCCCTCCTTTGACCTGCTGGTCATGTTCCTTTTGAGCATTTGGTCAATGAGAAACTGAACATGAGCCGGCTTCAGTGTGCACTCACAGCCCAGAAAGCAAACCATATCCTGGGCTGCATCAAAAGGAGCAGGACAGAGAAGGGAAAGGACAGGAGAAGTAGGCATTTATTTGGGAGTATTTGCTGGGCTTGGTTGGTTTTTGTTGGGTTTTTGTTGTTTTTTTTTCATTTTACTTATTGTTTAAATTGATTTTAAAATTATCTACCTCTTTTCGCAAGGATTTTCCAGCCAAGTGCAGTCATTTTAAAAGAGCTTTTAAAATCCTGTTGCATTATAGAAGTCTATTATATAAAAGCATGTATTAGTTTTCACGTAATACTATGAATACTATCTTCAGCCCAGTG